>NC_069499.1:984598386-984898386 GCF_027579735.1 Bombina bombina | reverse complement strand
TAATGAAGGAACCACAATTTCTCTACTAATGTTGTTGGAATTCACAACTTTAGGTAAAAATTCAAAAGAAGTTCGCAACACTGCCTTATCCTGATGAAAAATCAGAAAAGGAGACTCACAAGAAAGAGCAGATAATTCAGAAACTCTTCTGGCAGAAGAGATTGCCAAAAGGAACAAAACTTTCCAAGAAAGGAATTTAATGTCCAATGAATGCATAGGTTCAAACGGAGGAGCTTGAAGATCCCCCAGAACCAAATTCAAACTCCAAGGAGGAGAAATTGACTTAATGACAGGTTTTATACGAACCAAAGCTTGTACAAAACAATGAATATCAGGAAGATTAGCAATCTTTCAGTGAAAAAGAACAGAAAGAGCAGAGATTTGTCCTTTCAAAGAACTTGCGGATAAACCTTTATCTAAACCATCCTGAAGAAACTGTAAAATTCTCGGAATTCTAAAAGAATGCCAAGAAAAATGATGAGAAAGACACCAAGAAATATAAGTCTTCCAGACTCTATAATATATCTCTCTGGATACAGATTTACGAGCCTGTAACATAGTATTAATCACAGAGTCAGAGAAACCTCTTTGACCACGAATCAAGCGTTCAATCTCCATACCTTTAAATTTAAGGATTTGAGATCCTGATGGAAAAAAGGACCTTGCGACAGAAGGTCTGGTCGTAGCGGAAGAGTCCACGGATGGCAAGAGGCCATCCGGACAAGATCCGCATACCAAAACCTGTGAGGCCATGCCGGAGCTACCAGCAGAACAAACGAGCATTCCTTCAGAATCTTGGAGATTACTCTTGGAAGAAGAACTAGAGGCGGAAAGATATAGGCAGGATGATACTTCCAAGGAAGTGAAAATGCATCCACTGCTTCCGCCTGAGGATCCCGGGATCTGGACAGATACCTGGGAAGTTTCTTGTTTAGATGAGACGCCATCAGATCTATTTCTGGAAGCTCCCACATTTGAACAATCTGAAGAAATACCTCTGGGTGAAGAGACCATTCGCCCGGATGCAACGTTTGGCGACTGAGATAATCCGCTTCCCAATTGTCTATACCTGGGACATGAAACGCAGAGATTAGACAGGAGCTGGATTCCGCCCAAACCAGAATTCGAGATACTTCTTTCATAGCCAGAGGACTGTGAGTCCCTCCTTGATGATTGATGTATGCCACAGTTGTGACATTGTCTGTCTGAAAACAAATGAACGATTCTCTCTTCAGAAGAGGCCAAGACTGAAGAGCTCTGAAAATTGCACGGAGTTCCAAAATATTGATCGGTAATCTCACCTCCTGAGATTCCCAAACTCCATGTGCCGTCAGAAATCCCCACACAGCTCCCCAACCTGTGAGACTTGCATCTGTTGAAATTACAGTCCAGGTCGGAAGCACAAAAGAAGCCCCCCGAATTAAACAATGGTGATCTGTCCACCACGTCAGAGAGTGTCGTACAATCGGTTTTAAAGATATTAATTGAGATATCTTTGTGCAATCCCTGCACCATTGATTCAGCATACAGAGCTGAAGAGGTCGCATGTGAAAACGAGCAAAGGGGATCGCGTTCGATGCAGCAGTCATAAGACCTAGAATTTCCATGCATAAGGCTACCGAAGGGAATGATTGTGACTAAAATTGATTTCAGCTTGTCGAAACCTTCAGACGTCACTTGTCTGTTAAAGACAGAGTCATGGACACTGAATCTATCTGGAAACCCAGAAAGGTTACCCTTGTCTGAGGAATCAATGAACTTTTTGGTGAATTGATCCTCCAACCATGATCTTGAAGAAACAACACAAGTCGATTCGTATGAGATTCTGCTAAATGTAAAGACTGAGCAAGTACCAAGATATCGTCCAAATAAGGAAATACCACAATACCCTGTTCTCTGATTACAGACAGAAGGGCACCGAGAACCTTTGTAAAAATTCTTGGAGCTGTAGCTAGGCCAAACGGCAGAGCCACAAACTGGTAATGCTTGTCCAGAAAAGAGAATCTCAGGAACTGATAATGATCTGGATGAATCGGAATATGCAGATAAGCATCCTGTAAATCTATTGTGGACATATAATGCCCTTGCTGAACAAAAGGCAAGATAGTCCTTACAGTTACCATTTTGAACGTTGGTATCCTTTCATAACGATTCAATATTTTTAGATCCAGAACTGGTCTGAAGGAATTCTCCTTCTTTGGTACAATGAAGAGATTTGAATAAAACCCCACCCCCTGTTCCAGAACTGGAACTGGCATAATTACTCCAGCCAACTCTAGATCTGAAACACAATTCAGAAATGCTTGAGCTTTCACTGGATTTACTGGGACACGGGAAAGAAAAAATCTCTTTGCAGGAGGTCTCATCTTGAAACCAATTCTGTACCCTTCTGAAACAATGTTCTGAATCCAAAGATTGTGAACAGAATTGATCCAAATTTCTTTGAAAAAACGTAACCTGCCCCCTACCAGCTGAGCTGGAATGAGGGCCGCACGTTCATGTGGATTTAGAAGCAGGCTTTGCCTTTCTAGAAGGCTTGGATTTATTCCAGACTGGAGATGGTTTCCAAACTGAAACTGCTCCTGAAGATGAAGGATCAGGCTTTTGTTCCTTGTTGAAACGAAAGGAACGAAAACGATTATTAGCCCTGCTTTTACCCTTAGATTTTTTATCCTGTGGTAAAAAAGTTCCTTTCCCACCAGTAACAGTTGAGATAATAGAATCCAACTGAGAACCAAATAATTTGTTACCCTGGAAAGAAATGGAAAGTAGAGTTGATTTAGAAGCCATATCAGCATTCCAAGTTTTAAGCCATAAAGCTCTTCTAGCTAAAATAGCTAGAGACATAAACCTGACATCAACTCTGATAATATCAAAAATGGCATCACAGATAAAATTATTAGCATGCTGAAGAAGAATAATATTATGAGAATCATGATCTGCTACTTGTTGCGCTAAAGTCTCCAACCAAAAAGTTGAAGCTGCAGCAACATCAGCCAATGATATAGCAGGTCTAAGAAGATTACCTGAACACAGATAAGCTTTTCTTAGAAAGGATTCAATTTTCCTATCTAAAGGATCCTTAAACGAAGTACCATCTGACGTAGGAATAGTAGTACGTTTAGCAAGGGTAGAAATAGCCCCATCAACTTTAGGGATTTTGTCCCAAAATTCTAATCTGTCAGATGGCACAGGATATAATTGCTTAAAACGTTTAGAAGGAGTAAATGAATTACCCAATTTATCCCATTCTCTGGAAATTACTTCAGAAATAGCATTAGGAACAGGAAAAACTTCTGGAATAACCACAGGAGATTTAAAGACCTTATCTAAACGTTTAGAATTAGTATCAAGAGGACCAGACTCCTCTATTTCTAAAGCAATTAGTACTTCTTTAAGTAAAGAACGAATAAATTCCATTTTAAATAAATATGAAGATTTATCAGCATCAATCTGAGACAGAATCCTCTGAACCAGAAGAGTCATCAGAATCAGAATGATGATGTTCATTTAAAAATTCATCTGTAGAGAGAGAAGTTTTAAAAGATTTTTTATGTTTACTAGAAGGAGAAATAACAGACATAGCCTTCTTGATGGATTCAGAAACAAAATCTCTTATGTTATCAGGAACATTCTGCACCTTAGATGTTGAAGGAACTGCAACAGGCAATGGTACATTACTAAAGGAAATATTATCAGCTTCAACAAGTTTGTCATGACAATTAATACAAACAACAGCCGGAGGAATAGCTACCAAAAGTTTACAGCAGATACACTTAGCTTTGGTAGTTACTAGACAGCGATTTTCCTGAAGTATCTTCTGACTCAGATGCAACGTGAGACATCTTGCAATATGTAAGAGAAAAAACAACATATAAAGCAAAATTGATCAAATTCCTTAAATGACAGTTTCAGGAATGGGAAAAAATGCCAATAAACAAGCTTCTAGTAACCAGAAGCAAAGAAAAAAATGAGACTGAAATAATGTGGAGACAAAAGCGACGCCCATATTTTTTAGCGCCAAATAAGACGCCCACATTATTTGGCGCCTAAATGCTTTTTGGCGCCAACAATGACGCCACATCCGGAACACCGACATTTTTTGGCGCAAAAGGACGTCAAAAATGACGCAACTTCCGGCGACACGTATGACGCCGGAAACAGAAAAGATTTTTTGCGCCAAAAAAGTCCGCGCCAAGAATGACGCAATAAAATGAAGCATTTTCAGCCCCCGCGAGCCTAACAGCCCACAGGGAAAAAAAGAGTCAAATTTTAAGGTAAGAAAAAAGATTGATTCAAATGCATTATCCCAAATATGAAACTGACTGTCTGAAAATAAGGAATGTTGAACATCCTGAGTCAAGGCAAATAAATGTTTGAATACATATATTTAGAACTTTATAAATAAAGTGCCCAACCATAGCTTAGAGTGTCACAGAAAATAAGATTTACTTACCCCAGGACACTCATCTACATGTTTGTAGAAAGCCAAACCAGTACTGAAACGAAAATCAACAGAGGTAATGGTATATAAATAAGAGTATATCGTCGATCTGAAAAGGGAGGTAAGAGATGAATCTCTACGACCGATAACAGAGAACCTATGAAATAGACCCCGTAGAAGGAGATCACTGCATTCAAATAGGCAATACTCTCCTCACATCCCTCTGACATTCACTGCACGCTGAGAGGAAAACCGGGCTCCAACTTGCTGCGGAGCGCATATCAACGTAGAATCTAGCACAAACTTACTTCACCACCTCCATAGGAGGCAAAGTTTGTAAAACTGAATTGTGGGTGTGGTGAGGGGTGCATTTATAGGCATTTTGAGGTTTGGGAAACTTTGCCCCTCCTGGTAGGAATGTATATCCCATACGTCACTAGCTCATGGACTCTTGCTAATTACATGAAAGAAAGGGCACACCGGGCCTATCCCACTCCTTACTAATAATTTCTGTAAGCCTTTTAGGTATTGGAAAAACATCAGTACTCACCGGCACTGCATAGTATTTATCCAGCCTACACAATTTCTCTGGCACTGCAATTGTGTCACAGTCATTCAGAGCAGCCAATACCTCCCCAAGCAATACAAGGAGGTTCTCAAGCTTAAATTTAAAATTAGAAATCTCTGAATCAGGTCTCCCCGATTCAGAGACGTCACCCACAGACTGAAGCTCTCCGTCCTCAGGTTCTGCATATTGTGACGCAGTATCAGACATGGCTCTTACAGCATCTACGCGCTCTGTATCTCGTCTAACCCCAGAGCTATCGCGCTTGCCTCTCAATTCAGGCAATCTGGATAATACCTCTGACAGGGTATTATTCATGATTGCAGCCATGTCCTGCAAAGTAATCGCTATGGGCGTCCCTGATGTACTTGGCGCCATATTAGCGTGCGTCCCTTGAGCGGGAGGCGGAGGGTCCGACACGTGAGGAGAGTTAGTCGGCATAACTTCCCCCTCGACAGACCCCTCTGGTGACAATTGTTTTATAGATAAAAACTGATCTTTACTGTTTAAGGTGAAATCAATACATTTAGTACACATTCTCCTATGGGGCTCCACCATGGCTTTTAAACATAATGAACAAGTATCCTCTGTTTCAGACATGTTTGTACAGACTAGCAATGAGACTAGCAAGCTTGGAAAACACTTTAAAGCAAGTAAATAAGCAATATAAAAAACGTTACTGTGCCTTTAAGAGAAACAAATTTTGACAAAATTTGAAATAACAGTGAAAAAAGGCAGTAACACTAACAAAAATTTTATAGTTTATGTAACAAGTCAGCAGAGCATTGCACCCACTTGCAAATGGATGATTAACCCCTTAATAACAAAAACAGAATAATAAATGACAAAAACGTTTTTTGTTTTGTTTTTTTTAAACACAGTCACAACAACTGCCACAGTCTACTGTGATTGTTACCCTCCTCAAACACGACTTTGAAGCCTTTTGAGCCCTTCAGAGATGTCCTGGATCATGCAGGAAGAAGCTGAATGTCTCTGTCAGTATTTTTATCTGCACAGAAAAGCACTAAAATAGGCCCTTCCCACTCATATTGCAACAGTGGAAAACCTCTGTTTCTAGGCAAAAATCAAACCAGCCATGTGGAAAAAAACTAGGCCCCAATAAGTTTTGTCACCAAACATATATAAAAACGATTAAACATGCCAGCAAACGTTTTATATTACACTTTTATAAGAGTATGTATCTCTATTAATAAGCCCGATACCAGTCGCTATCACTGCATTTAAGGCTTTACTTACATTAATCCGGTATCAGCAGCATTTTCTAACAAATTCCATCCCTAGAAAAATATTAATTGCACATACCTTATTGCAGGAAAACCTGCACGCCATTCCCTCTCTGAAGTTACCTCACTCCTCAGAATATGTGAGAACAGCCATGGATCTTAGTTACTTCTGCTAAGATCATAGAAAATGCAGGCAGATTCTTCTTCTAAATACTGCCTGAGATAAACAGTACACTCCGGTACCATTTAAAAATAACAAACTTTTGATTGAAGTTAAAAAACTAACTATAATACACCACTATCCTCTTACTACGTCCATCTTTGTTGAGAGTTGCAAGAGAATGACTGGATATGGCAGTGAGGGGAGGAGCTATGTAGCAGCTCTGCTGTGGGTGATCCTCTTGCAACTTCCTGTTGGGAAGGAGAATATCCCACAAGTAATGGATGATCCGTGGACTGGATACACTTAACAAAAGAAAATCAATTTATTAATGATCTAAGATAAATACCAAGACAAAACCAAATCTCATATATATAATCCTCAATGCTAAATATGCTAAACACCGGTGTTGATAAACTAATGCTACAATTAGGCCAGTAAAAAACAATCAATAATTAGATTGATACTTAAAATGAAGTTAAATGAGTCTATACTATGTAAAAAAACTGTGGCAATAATGAGTAAAACAGATAAACAAATCTTCCTATACAATGTTAAACTTGTCTCTGCAAGTAATGCTGTTAAGAGTATACACAGCCCTTAAAATAGGCTTAGAATTAGAGGTCAAGAAAATAGTATCAACACAGTAATGTCCGTTTTCCAATGTATTTGGGTTGAGGCAAAATGTGGTTAATCACTTCCCATAGGTTAGGTCTCTTTTCTTTTGAAAAAACAGACAGGCAAACTGACACTTCAGTTGTGGCAATGTTAACGATTAGGCACCTTACTGTTCATACTTTTATGCAAATTGTATCTCTTACTTTGCGTCCTCTTTTCTACTAAACTTGAGCAGTTAAATTTTCAGCTTGTTACATACGTTTTTTCGCTGCATGTGTGGGCTCCTCCCGTTGAGCAAGTGCACTGTTGTCGGGCTGTTTCCCCGTTGTACAATGAAGACCGGTGGATTGCTGTGTCTCCCAGCCCCCGTTTACCGGCTGTACCAATGGGTTCTGATCTTCGTTAGTGGTCGATTTCCCGATAGCGGGACTTCCTCTGGATGCTGTGAGCCTCTTGATCCACACCGCCTGTGTCTTTGTGAGTTGTTTCAACCGACACTGAACTCCTCTGGAGCTTGACTGTTTGGTGGCTTTACTCGCTGCTCACTCTATTCCAAATTCAAATCGTAATCAGGTTTCTACGCGTTTCGGCATTGCGCCTATCTCAAGATACCGGATTGGACAGCTTGTGGCCTTTTTGAAGCGTATTCCATGTTTTTTTCACTTAACCCCTTAAGTGCCTTTCTTTCTTTTCCTGATGTTCAGAATAACATTGTTTTTTCTCTTGTTAAGTGTATCCAGTCCACGGATCATCCATTACTTATGGGATATTCTCCTTCCCAACAGGAAGTTGCAAGAGGATCACCCACAGCAGAGCTGCTATATAGCTACTGCCATATCCAGTCATTCTCTTGCAACCCTCAACAAAGATGGAGGTCGTAAGAGGAGAGTGGTGTTTTATACTTAGTTTATTTCTTCAATCAAAAGTTTGTTATTTTTAAATGGTACCGGACTGTGCTGTTTATCTCAGGCAGTATTTAGAAGAAGAATCTGCCTGCATTTTCTATGATCTTAGCAGAAGTAACTAAGATCCATGGCTGTTCTCACATATTCTGAGGAGTGAGGTAACTTCAGAGAGGGAATGGCGTGCAGGTTTTCCTGCAATAAGGTATGTGCAGTTAATATTTTTCTAGGGATGGAATTTGCTAGAAAATGCTGCTTATACCGGATTAATGTAAGTAAAGCCTTAAATGCAGTGATAGCTACTGGTATCAGGCTTATTAATAGAGATGCATACTCTTATAAAAATGTAATATAAAACGTTTGCTGGCATGTTAATTGTTTTTATATATGTTTGGTGACAAAACTTATTGGGGCCTAGTTTTTTTCCACATGGCTGGTTTGATTTCTGCCTAGTGACAGTTTCCTGAAGCTTTCCACTGTTGCAATATGAGTGGGAAGGGCCTATTTTAGTGCTTTTCTGTGCAGCTAAAAATACTGACAGACATTAAGCTTCCCTCTGAAGGGCTCAAAAGGCTTCAAAGTCGTGTTTGAGGAGGGTAACAATCACAGTAGACTGTGGCAGTTGTTGTGACTGTTTTAAAAACGTTTTTGTCATTTATTATTCCGTTTTTGTTATTAAGGGGTTAATCATCCATTTGCAAGTGGGTGCAATGCTCTGCTGACTTGTTACATACACTGTAAAAATGTTGTTAGTGTAACTGCCTTTTTTCACTGTTATTTCAAATTTTGTCAAAATTTGTTTCTCTTAAAGGCACAGTAACGTTTTTTATATTGCTTGTTAACTTGCTTTAAAGTGTTTTCCAAGCTTGCTAGTCTCATTGCTAGTCTGTACAAACATGTCTGAAACAGAGGATACTTGTTCATTATGTTTAAAAGCCATGGTGGAGCCCCATAGGAGAATGTGTACTAAATGTATTGATTTCACCTTAAACAGTAAAGATCAGTCTTTATCTATAAAACAATTGTCACCAGAGGGGTCTGTCGAGGGGGAAGTTATGCCGACTAACTCTCCCCACGTGTCAGACCCTTCGCCTCCCGCTCAAGGGACGCACGCTAATATGGGCCAAGTACATCAGGGACGCCCATAGCGATAACTTTGCAGGACATGGCTGCAATCATGAATAATACCCTGTCAGAGGTATTATCCAGATTGTCTGAATTGAGAGGCAAGCGCGATAGCTCTGGGGTTAGACGAGATACAGAGCGCGTAGATGCTGTAAGAGCCATGTCTGATACTGCGTCACAATATGCAGAACCTGAGGACGGAGAGCTTCAGTCTGTGGGTGACGTCTCTGAATCGGGGAGACCTTATTCAGAGATTTCCAATTTTAAATTTAAGCTTGAGAACCTCCGTGTATTGCTTGGGGAGGTATTAGCTGCTCTGAATGACTGTGACACAATTGCAGTGCCAGAGAAATTGTGTAGGCTGGATAAATACTATGCAGTGCCGGTGAGTACTGATGTTTTTCCAATACCTAAAAGGCTTACAGAAATTATTAGTAAGGAGTGGGATAGGCCCGGTGTGCCCTTTTCCCCACCTCCTTTATTTAGAAAAATGTTTCCAATAGATGCCACTACACGGGACTTATGGCAGACTGTCCCTAAGGTGGAGGGAGCAGTTTCTACTTTAGCAAAGCGTACCACTATCCCGGTTGAGGACAGTTGTGCTTTTTCAGATCCAATGGATAAAAAATTAGAGGGTTACCTTAAGAAAAAGGTTTTATTTTACAGCCCCTTGCATGCATTGCGCCTGTCACTGCTGCAGCGGCATTCTGGTTTGAGGCCCTGGAAGAAGCCATCCATACAGCTCCATTGACTGAAATTGTTGACAAGCTTAGAACTCTTAAGCTAGCTAACTCATTTGTTTCTGATGCCATTGTTCATTTGACTAAACTAACGGCTAAGAATTCCAGATTCGCCATCCAGGCGCGTAGGGCGCTATGGCTCAAATCCTGGTCAGCTGATGTGACTTCAAAGTCTAAATTACTCAACATTCCTTTCAAGGGGCAGACCTTATTCAGCCTGGTTTGAAAGAAATTATTGCTGACATTACTGGAGGTAAGGGTCATACCCTTCCTCAGGACAGGGCCAAATCAAAGGCCAAACAGTCTAATTTTCGTGCCTTTCGAAATTCCAAGGCAGGTGCAGCATCAACTTCCTCCACTTCAAGACAAGAGGGAACTTTTGCTCAATCTAAGCAGGCCTGGAAACCTAACCAGTCCTGGAACAAAGGCAAGCAGGCCAGAAAGCCTGCTGCTGCCTCTAAGACAGCATGAAGGAACGGCCCCCTATCAGGCGACTGATCTAGTAGAGGGCAGACTTTTTCTCTTCGCCCAGGCGTGGGCAAGAGATGTTCAGGATCCCTGGGCGTTGGAGATCATATCTCAGGGATATCTTCTGGACTTCAAAGCTTCCCCTCCACAAGGGAGATTTCATCTTTCAAGGCTATCTGCAAATCAGATAAAGAAAGAGGCATTCCTACGCTGTGTGCAAGACCTCCTAGTAATGGGAGTGATCCAACCAGTTCCGCGGACGGAACAAGGACAGGGTTTTTATTCAAATCTGTTTGTGGTTCCCAAAAAAGAGGGAACCTTCAGACCAATTTTGGATCTAAAGATCTTAAACAAATTCCTCAGAGTTCCATCTTTCAAAATGGAAACGATTCGGACCATCCTACCCATGATCCAAGAGGGTCAGTACATGACCACAGTGGACTTAAAGGATGCCTACCTTCACATACCGATTCACAAAGATCATCATCAGTTCCTAAGGTTTGCCTTTCTAGACAGGCATTACCAATTTGTAGCTCTTCCCTTCGGGTTGGCTACAGCCCTGAGAATCTTTACGAAGGTTCTGGGCTCACTTCTGGCGGTTCTAAGACCGCGAGGAATAGCGGTGGCTCCGTATCTAGACGACATCCTGATACAGGCGTCAAGCTTTCAAATTGCCAAGTCTCATACAGAGATAGTTCTGGCATTTCTGAGATTGCACGGGTGGAAAGTGAACGAGGAAAAGAGTTCTCTATCCCCACTCACAAGAGTCTCCTTCTTAGGGACTCTTATAGATTCTGTAGAGATGAAAATTTACCTGACTGAGTCCAGGTTATCAAAGCTTCTAAATGCTTGCCGTATTCTTCATTCCATTCCGCGCCCTTCGGTGGCTCAGTGTATGGAGGTGATCGGCTTAATGGTAGCGGCAATGGACATAGTGCCATTTGCTCGCCTACATCTCAGACAGCTGCAATTATGCATGCTAAGTCAGTGGAATGGGGATTACACAGATCTGTCCCCTCTGCTAAATCTGGATCAAGAGACCAGAGATTCTCTTCTCTGGTCGTTGTCTCGGGTCCACCTGTCCGAGGGTATGACCTTTCGCAGGCCAGATTGGACAATTGTAACAACAGATGCCAGCCTTCTAGGTTGGGGTGCAGTCTGGAACTCCCTGAAGGCACAGGGATCGTGGACTCAGGAGGAGAAACTCCTTCCGATAAATATTCTGGAGTTAAGAGCAATATTCAATGCTCTTCTGGCTTGGCCTCAGTTAGCAACAATGAGGTTCATCAGATTTCAGTCGGACAACATCATGACTGCGGCTTATATCAACCATCAAGGGGGAACCAGGAGTTCCCTAGCGATGTTAGAAGTCTCAAAAATAATTCGCTGGGCAGAGACTCACTCTTGCCACCTGTCAGCAATCCATATCCCAGGCGTGGAGAACTGGGAGGCGGATTTTCTAAGTCGTCAGACTTTTCACCCGGGGGAGTGGGAACTCCATCCGGAGGCGTTTGCTCAATTGATTACTCGTTGGGGCAAACCAGAGTTGGATCTCATGGCGTCTCGCCAGAACGCCAAGCTTCCTTGTTACGGATCCAGGTCCAGGGACCCAGTAGCGACGCTGATAGATGCTCTAGCAGCGCCTTGGTTCTTCAACCTGGCTTATGTGTTTCCGCTGTTTCCTCTGCTCCCTCGACTGATTGCCAAAATCAAACAGGAGAGAGCATCTGTGATTCTAATAGCGCCTGCGTGGCCACGCAGGACCTGGTATGCAGACCTAGTGGACATGTCATCCTTTCCACCATGGACTCTGCCTCTATGACAGGACCTTCTAATACAAGGTCCTTTCAATCATCCAAATCTAATTTCTCTGAGACTGACTGCATGGAGATTGAACGCTTGATTCTATCAAAGCGTGGCTTCTCTGAGTCAGTCATTGATACCTTAATACAGGCACGAAAGCCTGTTACCAGGAAAATCTATCACAAGATATGGCGTACATATCTTTACTGGTGTGAATCCAAGAATTACTCATGGAGTAAGGTTAGGATTCCTAGGATATTGTCCTTTCTCCAAGAGGGTTTGGACAAAGGATTATCAGCTAGTTCCTTAAAGGGACAGATTTCTGCTCTGTCTATACTTTTGCACAAGCGTCTGGCAGAAGTTCCAGACGTCCAGGCATTTTGTCAGGCTTTGGTTAGAATTAAGCCTGTGTTTAAACCTGCTGCTCCCCCATGGAGCTTAAACTTGGTTCTTAAAGTTCTTCAAGGAGTTCCGTTTGAACCCCTTCATTCCATTGATATTAAGCTTTTATCTTGGAAAGTTCTGTTTTTGATGGCTATTTCCTCGGCTCGGAGAGTCTCTGAGCTATCTGCCTTACAATGTGATTCTCGTTATCTGATTTTTCATGCAGATAAGGTAGTTCTGCGTACCAAACCTGGGTTTTTACCTAAAGTGGTTTCTAACAAGAATATCAATCAAGAGATTGTTGTTCCATCATTGTGTCCTTATCCTTCTTCAAAGAAGGAACGTCTTTTACATAATCTGGACGTAGTCCGTGCCTTGAAGTTTTACTTACAAGCTACTAAAGATTTTCGTCAAACATCTTCCCTGTTTGTCGTTTATTCTGGACAGAGGAGAGGTCAAAAAGCTTCGGCAACCTCTCTTTCCTTTTGGCTTCGGAGTATTATACGCCTAGCCTATGAGACTGCTGGACAGCAGCCCCCTGAAAGAATTACAGCTCATTCTACTAGAGCTGTGGCTTCCACCTGGACCTTTAAAAATGAGGACTCTGTTGAACAGATTTGCAAGGCCGCGACTTGGTCTTCGCTTCACACTTTTTCAAAATTTTACAAATTTGATACTTTTGCTTCTTCGGAGGCTGTTTTTGGGAGAAAGGTTCTTCAGGCAGTGGTTCCTTCCGCTTAATCCCTGCCTTGTCCCTCCCATCATCCGTGTACTTTAGCTTTGGTATTGGTATCCCATAAGTAATGGATGATCCGTGGACTGGATACACTTAACAAGAGAAACATAATTTATGCTTACCTGATAAATTTATTTCTCTTGTAGTGTATCCAGTCCACGGCCCGCCCTGTCATTTTAAGGCAGGTTTAAAATTTAATTAAACTACAGTCACCACTGCACCCTATGGTTTCTCCTTTCTCTGTTTGTTTCAGTCGAATGACTGGATATGGCAGTTAGGGGAGGAGCTATATAGCAGCTCTGCTGTGGGTGATCCTCTTGCAACTTCCTGTTGGGAAGGAGAATATCCCACAAGTAATGGATGATCCGTGGACTGGATACACTACAAGAGAAATAAATTTATCAGGTAAGCATAAATTATGTTTTTGTTTTATCACAATCTTTGTTCTTTTGTAATCCTTAGTTTTGCCAATTTTTAAAAATAATATATATACTCTTAGTTACGATTTTTTAAAATGCCACTGTTATAAATAATATATCAACTTTGGAGTATTTTAATAGCCTATTTTTATAGTTTATCATTAAAAAAACTTAATGAACTTTTTCTTTGTTACTCATATGGATGAGTTTAAGCCTAAGTAAATGTGCATACATTTTTTTAACGTATATGACAGAGTTAATGTAACCATATTTTTATTTTTTAACTTCATAATTAATTAAATTAATTAAATACATTGAGTGTATATATATATATATATATATATATATATATATATATATATATATATATATATATATATATATATATATATATATATATATATATATATATACTCTGTGTGACTGATGTGTTATGTTTAATACTACCAAATCTAAACCTAATGTCCTTTTATTTCTATGTGTATATTGGTTAACCAGTGAAGTTGACAGTTTTTTGGAAATTCATGTGGATTTTTGCATATCTATATAATTTATTATAAATTTATGTTAACACTTGTATCATTCCTTAATGATCTTGTGACATGCATGTCTGTAAATTATTTATCATATAGAAATGTCTTAGTCTTATAAAATACCATGATGTTGTGGGTATATTTAAATGTTCAATAGTGTCAAATGGTTTTTTACATAAAAATAGAACTAGATCTATATTTAATATTCTAAATTTATTAGTGATTTGAAATAATTACAACCATGTATCTCTAAATAATAAATTTAATGTCCCAATGTCCTAACTTAGTATAGCACTGAGCTTGAACAAAAACTCTTAAAGGGGAGTATATAGTTTGAGTATAATATTTATTGATGTTTATAGTTTATATAGGCCTGTAAATACATTTATATATGCCTATAAATGGGGTGCCGGTCCTAGTCTTATACTAGATTTCCCCTGTTTTTTGCATATATCAATTAGAACACATCAGGAGGACACCTCCATTTTTAATATACACCACTAAAGTCGGAACGGCATTTATTTGCGCCACCTTATATAAATTCAAGTATGATTATAAACCCCCCTGTTCAATAACCCCCCTCAGGAGATAGAAACCCTTGATTCCAAGATACTAACAGAGACTCACTGAGACCCTTTTGTCATATAGTTAGACCCACAAAGGTGTGCAACCTCTCGGGAAAACATTCACATTACAGTACATTGACAATAAAGTAAAATGAAACAATCTTACCGGAATCTACGCCGTGGAACAGGAACACGGCCTTTCAAGTGTGATGAATAGTGGCATTGCCTCTGCCATGGACTCAAGAGAAGAAAGCAGGCAGCGGAGAGAAGTTTGACAACGCCGATTGCTTGAGGAGCGGATAATAAGTTGGGATGGTTTCGCAGAAAGACTCTCCCTGCATCTCCGGACTCTAACTTTCATCCAAGCCCTCACTGAGAGACTGACAGGACTACTTAAAACTCCTGTCCCATGCCGAAGAGTACTACCCTCTATTAGAGACAAAAAACAAAAATTTAAAAATTGACACGTCTCTGTCAACCTCCTGGGACGAAAGGCAAAGAATGACTGGGGGATGAGGGGAGTGGGAGAAGTATTTAAGCCTTTGGCTGGGGTGTCTTTGCCTTCTCCTGGTGGCCAGGTTCTTATTTCCCAAAAGTAATGAATGCAGCTGTGGACTCTTTCCATTTAAGAAGAAAATTACATTTACGACTACCGTATGCTTATTTCACAATGCAGATCAAACACTAACAATCATTTCCATGCCGGGAACGAGGCAGAGTTAAGTTACTCAGCCACCTCTAGGAAAAATAAATGGCGACGCTCCGATATATCAAGAAGGAGGAGTGGCCACAATTCGGCGCGGAAAGGAAGCTTTACACAGTCCACTAACTCTATGTTAGTAGGATTCCGCCATAGAGACACAATGAAAATAACAGATTTTTTAAAACAGTCAACCTCACTGTCTAACTCTATCTGTTAAAGGGACAGTATACACTCATTTTCATATAACTGCATGTAATAGACACTACTATAAAGAATAAGATGCACAGATACTGATATAAATATCCAGTATAAAACTGTTTAAAAACTTACTTAGAAGCTGTTAGTTTGGCTGTTGAAAAGGTAGCTGGAAAGCCCACTGCAAGTGGCAAATAAGACACTCCCCTCTCCCCCTTCTTTTACATATGAAAAGACCCTTTACACAAACAGGAGCAAGCTGGAGAAGGTAGCTGACAGTATTCACATAAAACTTTGGGGCTTGGTTAGGAGTCTGAAAATCAGAGCAATGTTATTTAAAAATAAGCAAAACTATACATTTATTTAAAAAAAAAACTTTATGGGCTATATAAATAGATCATCTACAAAACATTTATGCAAAGAAAAAAATGAGTGTATAATGTCCCTTTAAATCGTACACCCAGGGCTCTGTGAAACTCCTATAACTGGGGGCCTCTGTGATATAAGTCTTGGGGTAACGCTATCAGTGGCGGCTCTGATATACGCTGCACCGGACCTGTGGGACTTGGGAGCTGCTAGCGCTCCGGACCTCTGAAGCCTTTTACACCTTGCGCTCTGAATCCCTAGTCTCCCGCCGGCTACTGCTTTATACCACATCTAGCTCCGGAGGGTCGGGGATCCGCTCCGGAGCCCAGCGGGGCACATAACACCAGTGAAAGGAGCTGCTTCTGGAGCTTCCCTGACCAGCGATCGCAGTGGAGACAGTGAGTACCTGCTGGGTGGACACCGGTCAGGCTCTATATAACCCTAAGCCACATACCTACACATAAAAAAGGGGGTAACACCTTGGACACTGTCAATTGTTTAATACACGCCACTGACGGCTGCTCCCTGAACTGTGGCGCGAAAACGCCATTTTCTTTTCAAGTACACACGCTGCTGGGCATACCGTATACAACTACCTGCAGCAAAACCCCTATATCATCTTCAGTGTTGGAGTCTGAAGTAGCCTTTCAGGGCTGACACCTTGTTTTTAACACAGATTAGTGTCTCATAAAATCCCACTCAGTTACCTCCTCATACTTTGTTCCGCTGTCCACTACAGCTCACAGCTCTCATCCCACGTGGGTTATACATTTTCATTAAGAGACATTTTCACTGTACTGTTTGCATAGAGATTCAGCCTGATTGCAGTACTTGACCTGAGCCATCTATTGTGCATAACCCCACACCTCTGACCTAAGTCTCCTTACTTAGGGCCCTAATTGGACATACAAAGTGTTGTTTAGAGCCCAGACAGACCCAGCTGCAGCAACAGCCACATATACAGTCTTGCTTTAATATTCAGCTGGCTACATCCAGAGGAGAAACGTTATTGATCTTTTCTTTTACTCTGCCCTGTATAGAGCTGCATACCTAATTGATAGTTATGACTGTATGAAGGCAGCATTAAAAAACGCCTCAAAATAAAGTTTTTCTGCAAGTGCTCCCCTTCTTCCCCAGCTCAGGAGGGAGACCTCTATTCAGCTCTGTCACATATATATAGTATTAAAACAACCAATTTTATTGAGGGTGCCAGGACTGATACAAGCTCTTCACTGCACATATTTAGCACTACTAACAAATGTGCAGCTACTGATCACTACAACTAATTTTTCAGAGGATAGGGTCCTGAGATTCTAAATTGCACACCACGTGGTCACATCCCATTTATGATTTAAAAGCATATAATTTAATATTGTGGTCTGCTGGAAGTATTTTCTTTATTGGGAATCCTGCAATACTCAAATAGATGTTTTAGCTCTAACAGCTCTAACAAACTGCAATAAATATTTCTGTGGGCAACACTTCATCTAGTGAACAGCTAGACTACGCTACCTGACAGAAGATTCAATAAGCTGAATTGTGCACACAGCCTGCAATTCCCAGAGCAACTGAATAGCTTCACATAACTCTCACTGCATAACTACAGAGTTTGCTCACAGAGACACTAAACATTATTGAATGCAACAACTCATTGCCAGACTGGTCTTTATCCCCTCCCTTTCCTGCTGAACGCAGTGTCAGTGGGTCATACCCTAATATCCTTGCCCGTCTCTGTCCAGTGGGGACAACTGCCCTGGGGTTTTCAACGTATTGAAGGGGGGAGAGGGCAAAGAGTTGTTTCCTTCGACATTAACTCGTTCAGGTTCGTTTGATCCATATGATACATTGTATCTACTAGTGTATCTACCATAACAGTGGACAAGTATAAGACGAACCGGCTCTGTGAAAAGTCTGTGGCTGGATACTGCATGCTGTTTGCTATCGCCGCTCCCACACTCCAGAGCAATTCCGATACCCACCAGTGTGAGTTAGCTGGACGACTCCTAACAGTCCAGAAGGCATTTGTGACACTTCTCAAGTGTCATACAGCTTGTAAGTACGGTCTTACTTGTATATTTGGCGTGTTATAATCATCTGATTGTGCACTATGGTGGCGCCTTCTTTTTTTATCTTTTACTTTTGCCCTGGGGTATAGAGACCAGTGGGGCTCTCCAGACCTCAAGCAACAAGATAGATGAACGCATGGAGACCCATTTGCACAAAACAAAGCCACTGAGATGTTAAAGAAATTGAAAATGTAAAGCTGTGTGTTAGAATGGTCCAACAATACCGCATAGACTAAGACAAACTAGTACAGATGTAAACGGAGTAGTGCCTTTTCCGCCTCACACTATTCGTCCCTCATGATATCACATATATATACCATTTAAAACACGCTAAGAAGAAAGGGATGTAAGATAAATATATAGAATCACGCCCCTAACCATATAGAGGAGGAGGGTTCTGAAAAGTGAAATCAGTATTATAACCTTCAATACGTCAAAGAACGTCAAGAGATCCTGGTTTTTATTATCTCCTGCAAGATTACCTAAACTACCTAACTGACCCACGGAAGGGGGAGGTCTGAAGAGATATTCAGAATGTCGACTAGGAAAGGGAACAAAGCGGATAAAGTGTTGAAATCCGCATCTATGGAGGCATTCTTTAGAACACCCAGAATCCATAAAAATAAAGAACTTCTCTCAAATGAAGCTGAGGAAGATCCTGAATCTGAAAATGAGGGAGATCTTGAGGACATGACCCCTGTGACTAAGGCGGATCTCCATGCCTTGGTATCCAAGCAGGATATTGCGACCAACTTCGATAAACTCTGGGAAAAGATGGATAGCTTCCAAGAAACAATTACTAACAGTCTCACTGATATCAAAACCGAGATCTCAGAACTAGGGACTCGGGTGGATTCTTTAGAAACCGCAACTGATGAAATGAGCGAAGAAATGACTGAAGTATCCCAAACACTGACAACCCAACAACAAACAATAACAGAGCTGGAAGAGAAAATTGAGGACATCGAAAACAGGAGCAGAAGATCCAATATTCGACTTAAAGGGGTTCCAGAGACAATCGGAGCCGAAGACCTATATGAATACCTCCAACAGTTATTCAGGGCAATATTGGGAGCACCAGCCGACTCTGAAATCCAAATAGAAAGAGCCCATAGGGCCCTCAGAGCAAAGCCTAAACCAGAGCAACCCCCGAGAGATGTGATACTTAAACTTCTGAGATTTCCTGACAGAGAAAAAATATTAACAGCTGCCAGACATAATCCCACGTTTAAATTCCAGGGTAATGTTATCCAGTTTTTCCAGGATCTCTGCATCAAAACCCTGCAAAGAAGATTTACCCTTCGACCGCTCACCCTCCTCCTCAGGAAGCACCACATTCCATATAGATGGGGTTTCCCCTTTGCCCTGCATGTTATGAGGAACGGCAGAACAGCCACGATCAAATCCGCAGCAGAAATACCTGATATTTGCAAATTCCTGGAGCTGGACCCACCAGAAATTGTAGAGGGGGAAACAACAACAGGCTCTCCGGAACCCTCTCACTCTCAAGCAAAACCTCAGAGGCCAAGATGGAAAAAAGTTACTAAAAAGAAAGCTAAAACCTGAGACTTAGATATATACAGAACAGTAACCCACTTGGGGGGGAAATTTTTTTATTTTCCTGATATAGGACCATGAGCTATAGAGGAAGATTCTTAACCTCAAGACAGAGAGAGGGGTTGAGGAGGCGCTAGGTCTAAAGAACGACTGTATGTTTATTAATACTTATATGATATTTACTATTGTGGTTTTTGTTGTGACCACGTACGGAACACACACCGTGGTGATATTGACACATGTTGTGTAGTACATTATTTTACAATGTTAAGTTATTAGTTATATTAATGTTTATATTTTCTTTGTTTGGAGTCACGGGATGCCGTACACGCACTCAGAGCTCATCAATTATGAGTAGATCGGTAAGATTCTGGGAGAGGTCTCATCAGATGGTTATTAAGGTACCCTAATGTCATTTTCCTTCAGGAAACACATTTCCTACACTCCACTATACCAAAATACTGGGCAAAGGATTTCCCACAGCAATTCCACTCCACGATAGACTCCAAAAAAAGGGGAGTTTCTATTCTTATTCATTCTTCCATTCCCTTCACACACAGAGAAACAATAGCAGATAAGGAGGGCAGGTACCTCCTGGTGTCTGGCCAAATAGGAGGAATAGATATACTCTTCTGTAATGTGTACGCTCCAAATGAGCAACAAGATAAATTCTTCCAAAACATATCTCACCTGCTGACTGATTGGTCTAGGATGCGTATAGTTCTGGCAGGAGACTTTAACATAGACATACAAGCATTAACAAAAGACACTGCCAATTTACAATCTAAAAAGAAACAAAGACAGAGAGGGGTAGCTAAAAACATAGGGGGGATGCTTGAGCAGCACACACTGCAGGACACTTGGCAGATACTCCATGGGGATGCCAGAGACACTACATTCTATTCATCAGCACACAATAGCTACACGAAGATAGACTATATATATACGAGTCAGGTACTCCAACCAAAATTACAACATATAGATATTCTACCTTGTGTATGGTCAGACCATTCAATCACGAAACTCAATCTAGGTGACTTGCTAGACCCAAAGAGAACGAAATCTTGGACATATGACCCATCTTGTATCAAAAACCCGATCATCAAGGATAAAATCCTTAAAGATCTAGAAGAATATTGGCGGATTAATTTAGATACCACAAACAATCCTATCATACCATGGGCGGCACATAAGGCAGTGATTAGGGGTGTACTGATTAAAGAAAAGACAACAGCTAGGAAACAATATACCCTTCTATTAAAGCAGCTATACTCAGAGATTACTTCATTAGAAAAGACACACAGAATAACTAAATCCCAAGATATATTGACACAACTAATAACCACTAAAAATAAGCTACAAGCCATATTGAACGAACAATCCGTAAAGGCAGCACACAGATTGAAAACAAACTACTTTATTTTCTCCAACAAACCTGATAAATACCTAGCGAAAAAAATTAGAGACAATTATCAGGCATTATCAATACCAAACATACAGAATTCAAACGGCCATATGACATCCCACCCACAGGAAATTGTAGACACATTTGCACAATTTTATAGTGAACTGTACGATGGGACTAAAGTGCAACATTCCCCCCTGACGGACAAACTATTTGACTCTTTCCTACACAAAGCAAACCTGAAACCAATCACTGAGGCAGATAGAGAGACTCTTAATGCTAAAATTACCTATGCAGAGGTCCGAGCAGCTATCAAAGATCTTAAGCCAAGCAAAGCCCCGGGCCCAGATGGTTTCTCGGGGGAATATTATAAAGCTTTCAGGGATACTCTAATACCTCACCTAGTAGTATTTGCCAATCACATTATGGAAGGGGGAGATATACCTATTGAACTGCTTCAGGCCAGGATAGTGGTGATACCAAAACAGGGGAGGGACCCTCATTTTTGCGCTAATTATAGACCGATTTCCCTTATCAACCAGGATCTTAAAATAGTCACAAAAATCTTAGCCAACAGGCTGAAACACATCCTACCCTCAGTTATACATCCTGACCAAGTTGGATTTATTAAAGATAGGGAGGCCCCTGATAATATTCGAAGGATGGTATCGGTCATTGACTTTCTTCGGGAAAGGGGGATGCCTTCTCTGATCCTATCTTTGGATGCGGAGAAGGCATTCGACCGGGTTGATTGGAAATACATGCTGCGATTGCTGACATTAATGGGATTTAAGGGACGGTTTATGAATGCTATTGAGGGACTATATTCGACACCTACAGCCCAGGTCAGAGCAATTGGACACCAGTCAAAAACCATACATATACTCAATGGCACACGGCAGGGATGCCCTCTGTCGCCCTTGATTTTTGCGCTTTGCATAGAACCTTTTGCTGCATATATACGTAACTGCCCGGATATCTGGGGACTAGAGATAGGGACGATACATCATAAGATTACTTTGTTCGCAGATGATGTGCTACTAACCATTTCGAAACCACTGATCTCATTGCCACATGTATATCAGGCCATACAATTATTTTCTCAGATATCGGGTTATAAAATTAATGTGGACAAATGTGAAGCACTGCCCCTGTCGATACCTAAACATACCATTAAGACGATTGAGACAAACTTTGACTTTAAGTGGGTTTCAGAGGGGCTAAAATATCTGGGGATAAAATTGACCACTCACTCCTCAAAGTTATACGCTGCAAATTACCTTCCCATATACAAGGCAATTAGATCAGACTTAGGAAAATGGAGGAAGATGGGTTTTTCTTGGTATGGGAGACTATCTGCCATCAAAATGACGATTCTGCCCAGAATCCTCTATCTATTTAGGGTCCTCCCAATTAAAGTAAATAAATTAGATTTAGATAATCTTCAACGAGACATACACAGATTCTTAAGGGACAACAAACACCCGAGGATCCCACATCAAATTCTGACGAGACACAGACAATTGGGGGGAGTGGGGGCCCCCAACTTACATGACTATTATAAAGCAGCTAGACTGGCACAGGACTCAATACTTGCGAGAAGACAGAAAGATGTTCTCTGGCCTGCTTTAGAGGCAGCTATGGGGGGGATGGAGGAACCTGATGATATCCTCTGGGGTATTCTAAAGAATAAAGACACAAGGGTTTATCAGAACAAAACTACACAAATGACCAAGCAACAATGGACTAAGATACAAAGGATAGGGAAGCTGATGCCTAAACAATCCCTACTGATACCATTAAAACATTTGATAAATAAGGAATTTATATACCATATAAAGAAATGGGAAAACAAAGGCCTATATAGGGGGGCAGATATGCAGTCACAAGGTAAATTACTGACCTTTACACAACTTAGACAGAAGTTAGAGCCTATACAGATACAATGGTTCCTCTACCTACAGGTCATTTCAGCTATACAACCATATATCAACAGGGCCAAGACACATAGTCAAAGGACGACTCTCGAAAACCTATGCTCAGCAGCCATTAGACCCAAGAAAGCAATTTCTAGGTTATACATATCGCTACAAGAAAATAACAATGTAACTAAATCTACACTGCTGCTAAATTGGGAAGAGGATATTGCTGGGGAATATGCGATTGACAAATGGAATGATATATTCTATTACGCTAGTAAAGGCCTTATGAGCGCAGACCTTAGAGAGAATGTACTGAAAAACATAATTTATGCTTACCTGATAAATTCCTTTCTTCTGTTGTGTGATCAGTCCACGGGTCATCATTACTTCTGGGATATAACTCCTCCCCAACAGGAAATGCAAGAGGATTCACCCAGCAGAGCTGCATATAGCTCCTCCCCTCTACGTCAGTCCCAGTCATTCGACCAAGAATCAACGAGAAAGGAGTAACCAAGGGTGAAGTGGTGACTGGAGTATAATTTAAAAGATATTTACCTGCCTTAAAACAGGGCGGGCCGTGGACTGATCACACAACAGAAGAAAGGAATTTATCAGGTAAGCATAAATTATGTTTTCTTCTGTTATGTGTGATCAGTCCACGGGTCATCATTACTTCTGGGATACCAATACCAAAGCAAAAGTACACGGATGACGGGAGGGATAGGCAGGCTCATTATACAGAAGGAACCACTGCCTGAAGAACCTTTCTCCCAAAAATAGCCTCCGAAGAAGCAAAAGTGTCAAATTTGTAAAATTTGGAAAAAGTATGAAGCGAAGACCAAGTTGCAGCCTTGCAAATCTGTTCAACAGAGGCCTCATTCTTAAAGGCCCAAGTGGAAGCCACAGCTCTAGTGGAGTGAGCTGTAATTCTTTCAGGAGGCTGCTGTCCAGCAGTCTCATAGGCTAAACGTATTATGCTACGAAGCCAAAAAGAGAGAGAGGTAGCAGAAGCTTTTTGACCTCTCCTCTGTCCAGAATAAACGACAAACAGGGAAGAAGTTTGGCGAAAATCTTTAGTTGCCTGCAAGTAGAACTTGAGGGCACGAACTACATCCAGATTGTGTAGAAGACGTTCCTTCTTTGAAGAAGGATTTGGACACAAGGATGGAACAACAATCTCCTGATTGATATTCCTGTTAGTGACTACCTTAGGTAAGAACCCAGGTTTAGTACGCAGAACTACCTTGTCTGAGTGAAAAATCAGATAAGGAGAATCACAATGTAAGGCTGATAACTCAGAGACTCTTCGAGCCGAGGAAATAGCCATTAAAAACAGAACTTTCCAAGATAACAATTTTATATCAATGGAATGAAGGGGTTCAAACGGAACACCCTGTAAAACGTTAAGAACTAAGTTTAAACTCCATGGCGGAGCAACAGCTTTAAACACAGGCTTGATCCTAGCTAAAGCCTGACAAAAGGCCTGGACGTCTGGATTTTCTGACAGACGCCTGTGTAACAAGATGGACAGAGCTGAAATCTGTCCCTTTAATGAACTAGCTGATAAACCCTTTTCTAAACCTTCTTGTAGAAAGGACAATATCCTAGCGATCCTAACCTTACTCCAGGAGTAATGTTTGGATTCGCACCAGTATAGGTATTTACGCCATATTTTATGGTAAATCTTTCTGGTAACAGGCTTCCTAGCCTGTATCAGGGTATCAATAACCGACTCAGAAAACCCACGTTTTGATAAAATCAAACGTTCAATTTCCAAGCAGTCAGCTTCAGAGAAGTTAGATTTTGATGTTTGAATGGACCCTGTATCAGAAGGTCCTGTCTTAGAGGTAGAGACCAAGGCGGACAGGATGACATGTCCACTAGATCTGCATACCAAGTCCTGCGTGGCCATGCAGGCGCTATTAGAATCACTGATGCTCTCTCCTGCTTGATTTTGGCAATCAATCGAGGAAGCAGCGGAAAGGGTGGAAACACATAAGCCATCCCGAAGTTCCAAGGTGCTGTCAAAGCATCTATCAGAACCGCTCCCGGATCCCTGGATCTGGACCCGTAGCGAGGAAGTTTGGCGTTCTGGCGAGACGCCATGAGATCTATCTCTGGTTTGCCCCAACGTCGAAGTATTTGGGCAAAGACCTCCGGATGAAGTTCCCACTCCCCCGGATGAAAAGTCTGGCGACTCAAGAAATCCGCCTCCCAGTTCTCCACTCCCGGGATGTGGATTGCTGACAGGTGGCAAGAGTGAGACTCTGCCCAGCGAATTATCTTTGATACTTCCACCATTGCTAGGGAGCTTCTTGTCCCTCCCTGATGGTTGATGTAAGCTACAGTCGTGATGTTGTCCGACTGAAACCTGATGAACCCCCGAGTTGTTAATTGGGGCCAAGCTAGAAGGGCATTGAGAACTGCCCTCAATTCCAGAATGTTTATTGGAAGGAGACTCTCCTCCTGATTCCATAGTCCCTGAGCCTTCAGAGAATTCCAGACAGCGCCCCAACCTAGTAGGCTGGCGTCTGTTGTTACAATTGTCCAGTCTGGCCTGCTGAATGGCATCCCCCTGGACAGGTGTGGCCGATGAAGCCACCATAGAAGAGAATTTCTGGTCTCTTGATTCAGATTCAGAGTAGGGGACAAATCTGAGTAATCCCCATTCCACTGACTTAGCATGCATAATTGCAGAGGTCTGAGGTGTAGGCGTGCAAAAGGTACTATGTCCATTGCCGCTACCATTAAGCCGATCACCTCCATGCATTGAGCTACTGACGGGTGTTGAATGGAATGAAGGACACGGCATGCATTTTGAAGCTTTGTTAACCTGTCCTCCGTCAGGTAAATCTTCATTTCTACAGAATCTATAAGAGTCCCCAAGAATGGAACTCTTGTGAGAGGAAAAAGAGAACTCTTCTTTTCGTTCACTTTCCATCCATGCGACCTTAGAAATGCCAGAACTAACTCTGTATGAGACTTGGCAGTTTGAAAGCTTGAAGCTTGTATTAGAATGTCGTCTAGGTATGGAGCTACCGAAATCCCTCGCGGTCTTAGTACCGCCAGAAGGGCACCCAGAACCTTTGTGAAGATTCTTGGAGCCGTAGCCAATCCGAATGGAAGAGCTACAAACTGGTAGTGCCTGTCTAAGAAGGCAAACCTTAGATACCGGTGATGATCTTTGTGGATCGGTATGTGAAGGTAAGCATCCTTTAAATCCACTGTGGTCATGTACTGACCCTCTTGGATCATGGGTAAGATTGTCCGAATAGTTTCCATTTTGAACGATGGAACTCTTAGGAATTTGTTTAGAATCTTTAAATCTAAGATTGGCCTGAAAGTTCCCTCTTTTTTGGGAACCACAAACAGGTTTGAGTAGAACCCTTGTCCTTGTTCCGACCGCGGAACCGGATGGATCACTCCCATTATTAACAGATCTTGTACGCAGCGTAGAAACGCTTCCTTCTTTATCTGGTTTGTTGACAACCTTGACAGATGAAATCTCCCCCTTGGGGGAGATAATTTGAAGTCTAGAAGGTATCCCTGAGATATGATCTCTAGTGCCCAGGGATCCTGAACATCTCTTGCCCAGGCCTGGGCGAAGAGAGAGAGTCTGCCCCCCACTAGATCCGGTCCCGGATCGGGGGCTCTCGGTTCATGCTGTCTTTGGGGCAGCAGCAGGTTTCCTGGCCTGCTTGCTCTTGTTCCAGGACTGGTTAGGCTTCCAGCCTTGCCTGTAACGAGCAACAGCTCCTTCCTGTTTTGGTGCAGTGGAGGTTGATGCTGCTCCTGTTTTGAAGTTCCGAAAGGGACGAAAATTAGACTGTCTAGCCTTAGCTTTGGCTTTGTCTTGAGGTAGGGCGTGGCCCTTACCTCCTGTAATGTCAGCGATAATCTCTTTCAAGCCGGGCCCAAATAAAGACTGCCCCTTGAAAGGTATATTAAGTAATTTGGACTTAGAAGTAACATCAGCTGACCAGGATTTTAGCCAC
Source organism: Bombina bombina (assembly GCF_027579735.1). Classification (NCBI taxonomy): domain Eukaryota; kingdom Metazoa; phylum Chordata; class Amphibia; order Anura; family Bombinatoridae; genus Bombina; species Bombina bombina. Next base: position 984,871,470 of record NC_069499.1, on the reverse strand, counting down.
AGCGCCCTACGTGCCTGTATGGCGAATCCTGAGTTCTTAGCCGTAAGTTTGGTTAAATGTACTACGGCCTCCGAGATGAAGGAATTAGCTAGTTTAAGGACTCTAAGCCTGTCCGTAATATCGTCTAGCGTAGATGAACTAAGGTTCTCTTCAAGCGACTCAATCCAAAATGCTGCCGCAGCCGTAATCGGCGCGATACATGCAAGGGGTTGTAATATAAAACCTTGTTGAACAAACATTTTCTTAAGGTAACCCTCTAATTTTTTATCCATTGGATCTGAGAAAGCACAGCTATCCTCCACCGGGATAGTGGTACGCTTAGCTAAAGTAGAAACTGCTCCCTCCACCTTGGGGACCGTTTGCCATAAGTCCCGAGTGGTGGCGTCTATTGGAAACATCTTTCTAAATATTGGAGGGGGTGAGAACGGCACACCGGGTCTATCCCACTCCTTAGTAACAATTTCAGTTAGTCTCTTAGGTATAGGAAAAACGTCAGTACTCGCCGGTACCGCAAAGTATTTATCCAACCTACACAGTTTCTCTGGTATTGCAACGGTGTTACAATCGTTGAGAGCTGCTAAGACCTCCCCTAGTAATACACGGAGGTTCTCCAATTTAAATTTAAAATTTGAAATATCTGAGTCCAATCTGTTTGGATCAGAACCGTCACCCACAGAATGAAGCTCTCCGTCCTCATGCTCTGCGAGCTGTGACGCAGTATCAGACATGGCCCTAGCATTGTCAGCGCACTCTGTTCTCACCCCAGAGTGATCACGCTTGCCTCTTAGTTCTGGTAATTTAGACAAAACTTCAGTCATAACAGTAGCCATATCTTGTAATGTTATCTGTAATGGCCGCCCAGATGTACTAGGCGCCAAAATATCACGCACCTCCCGGGCGGGAGATGCAGGTACTGCCGCGTGAGGCGAGTTAGTCGGCATAACTCTCCCCTCGCTGTTTGGTGAAATTTGTTCACATTGTACAGATTGACTTTTATTTAAAGTAGCATCAATACAGTTAGTACATAAATTTCTATTGGGCTCCACCTTGGCATTGGAACAAATGACACAGATATCTTCCTCTGAGTCAGACATGTTTAACACACTAGCAGAAAAACTTACAACTTGGTTATAATCTTTTTTAGCAAAAAACGTACTGTGCCTCAAAGAGGTACTAACGATTAAATGACAGTTGAAATAATGAACTGAAAAAACAGTTATAGCATCAAACTTTAAAACCACAAAACTTTTAGCAAAGGTTTGTTCCCATTAGTAAAATAACAATAATTAAATTTGACATAAAAAATACAAAGCAACGTTTTTATTCACAGTCACTATAAGAATTCTCACAGCTCTGCTGAGAGAATTTACCTCCCTTCAAAGAAGTTTGAAGACCCCTGAGATCTATCAGAGATGAACCGGATCATGCAGGAAATATAAAAGTAACTGACTGGTATTTTTTGATGCGTATCAAAGAGCGCCAAAAACGGCCCCTCCCTCTCCCCCACAGCAGTGAAGAGAAACGAAACTGTCACAATTAAAGCAAAAAAACTGCCAAGTGGAAAATAATGCCCAAATATTTATTCACACAGTACCTCAGCAATGTAAACGATTCTACATTCCAGCAAAAACGTTTAACATGATAAATAGTTATTAAAAGGGATTAGTGACCTTTAACAGAGTAGTTCCGGTGAAATACCATCCCCAGAATACTGAAGTGTATACATACATGTCATTTTAACGGTATGGCAGGATTTTCTCATCAATTCCATTCAGAAAATAAAAACTGCTACATACCTCAATGCAGATTCATCTGCCCGCTGTCCCCTGATCTGAAGCCTTTACCTCCCTCAGATGGCCGAGAACAGCAATATGATCTTAACTACTCCGGTTAAAATCATAGTAAAAAACTCTGACAGATTCTTCCTCAAACTCTGCCAGAGAAGTAATAACACGCTCCGGTGCTATTTTAAAATAACAAACTTTTGATTGAAGTCATAAAAACTAAGTATAATCACCATAGTCCTCTCACACATCCTATCTAGTCGTTGGGTGCAAGAGAATGACTGGGACTGACGTAGAGGGGAGGAGCTATATGCAGCTCTGCTGGGTGAATCCTCTTGCATTTCCTGTTGGGGAGGAGTTATATCCCAGAAGTAATGATGACCCGTGGACTGATCACACATAACAGAAGAAACAACCTTTAGATGGTACTTAACACCCATGAAAACATCTCATATGACACCGGGAAACTCTAGACTTTGCTATAGAGGGTGTGGGGTCAGAGGCACATATCTTCATATGTGGTGGGAATGCCCTAGAGTCCAAACTATTTGGCGAGAGTTGTCTCTATTGCTGAGCACCCTGCTAACCGAACAGATCTCGCTCACACCAGCCCAGGCATTGTTGCATGAGACGGTCCCAAGACTAAACCCACACATAAACACTTTTATTCAAATTTTATGTACCACTACAAGAATAGCTATAGCTAAATATTGGAAAAGCGAGACACCGACGTGGACAGAGGTCCTTAATAGAATACAGATGGTTTATTCAATGTACGAGACAGCAGCTTATATACAGGACACAGGGCCTACGTTCCAGAAGATCTGGTTTTACTGGATAACTAAAGAGGGTGCAGAAATGAGGTAGGAAGAAAGACAGGGATTCCCTTAGAGGAAGATAGTCGCTGATTTGACACGAGAGATTATTTAATATAAGGAAAATTGATGAGGAAGCTACTAATAGCAATATAAGTGAGATAAAAGGCGTGAGGTACCCGTGACTCCATTAGTTTAGTTTAATTTGTTATGTTATGAGAAATGTTGAGTTTTTGTTTATCTGTCCTAATTAGATTAACGATAAAGCTAAAGTTACATGAATCTGACCCCCCATGATTAGTTACTTCTAACAAAGAGTCATATATCCAAGGATGCATAAAAGAAGTAATGGAAGGAAAAATATGAAAAGGGGAGAAACCTCCACATATACTGAAACAGAGTAGCAGCATAATTTAATGGGAGATATCTTATGGACATGAGGATAAAAATAGATACAGAGGGTTTCATTGGAAACTCTGCTCAAGGAACTGTCTTCAGCTGAGAACCATTCGTACCTTATTATATAAGTATGAGTAAGGTATTCTTTATCATGCATCCGAATGTTTTTCTCTGATTTTTGTTTTTTGTTTTGTTTTGTTTGGTGCTTTTCTTTGTGCTTGCTTAATGTATCCTACATGTAATGTATCTGAAGTGTAATGGGGAGGTTTGTGGTTTAATAAAAAATATTTTATCTAAATCGTACACCCAGCCGAGCTAAAAAGCAGAGCAGGAGAAATTCCAGAGAAAAAAAAACTGTGTGCTCAGTCTTCTTGTTAATGACACCAGCACATTAACGCAGCCCCTTAGAAATGGCACCATGCACACTCTCCTAACATCCTCTGACATAGTCAATTCAGAATAAAAGGAGCTGCCAGAATACAGATCCTGTATAAACCTATTAATATAATAAAAGGTTATCTCCGAGCCCCATAGACAGCTAACCTCTTCCTTGTTATGAAGAATGTTAACCCTAAGTCTCCAATCACATGCATAAGTGCCGGCCACTGCCACCAGCATCCATAAGGATATGTCCCATTTAAAAGCAGAGGGTCTTAACCCCTTCAGTGCCAGCTTTCCAGAACCCTCAGAAGAACAAAAGGCACTTACCTCTATTCTAGCCGTCCCGCAGTCAGAAGACTCATAAAGTCAAAGAGAATGCCGCTCCTCACAGAGACCTGTGTAAAAAGAGAGTAAACTTACTCAATCTTTCTATATCAGGGCAGCAACCTGTTAGGAAAACGCAGCAAAGCACACTTTACAAGTTCCTAACTGCTTTAAAGCCACCACAGCCCTGCTGAAGAGACTAATGTGGAGTACAGCTATACCCAAATAGTGATGGAAGATCAGAGCACTCCTGCCCTGTCTTCAAAATAAAAAAATCTTGATAGAAGAATCCTAATCAGGACACCTAATTACTTTCCCTCCTCCATGCACTAGAGGCAAAGAGAATGACTGGGGATTGTGGGTAGGGAAGTGATACTTAACAGCTTTGCTGTGGTGCGCTTTGCCTCCTTTTGCTGGCCAGGAGTGATATTCCCAACAGTAATTAATGATGATCCGTGGGCTCACCGTGCCATTAGAAACAAACGGCACTTACCTGAAGTCTGGCCATCCGGCAGGAGGACAGCTTACACAGTATGAGAGGACACATGCTCCTCAGAGACCTGTTGAAAAGAAAGAACAGAGTAAACTAACTCTGGCTTTCTATACCATGGGCAGGAAATATGTTAGGAAAATGCAGCAACGCCCACCTCACAAGTTCCTAACCGCTTTAAAACCACCACTGCCCTTACTGAAGAGACTAAATTGAAGTACGGCTAGACCCAATTCTTGAAAAAGGGGAAGGAACAGACTAACCTAAGGCAAAGAGAATGACTGGGGTTTGTGGGAAGGGAAGTGATACTTAAAGGGACACTGAACCCAAATTTTTTCTTTTGTGATTCAGATAGAGCATGAAATTTTAAGCAACTTTCTAATTTACTCCAATTATCAAATTTTCTTCATTCTCTTGGTATCTTTATTTCAACCGCAAGAATTTAAGTTTAGATGCCGGCCCATTTTTGGTGAACAACCTGGGTTGTTCTTGCCGATTGGTGGATAAATTCATCCACCAATAAAAAAAAGTTGAAAGAAAGTTGCTTAAAATTGCACGCTCTATCTGAATCACGAAAGAAACATTTGGGTTCAGTGTCCCTTTAACAGTTTGGCTGTGGTGTTCTTTGCCTCCTCCTGCTGGCTAGGAGTGATATTCCCAACAATAATTGATGATGTCGTGGACTCACCATTTCGTAGGAAAGAAAGTTACACAGTGCAGCCAGAAGCACAGCACTGTTTGAAATGAACTGCATAATGTGGAACATCACAATAAAGTAGAAAAACTAACAGTTTCTGCATGTGTCCCGGTTTTTTTGCAGGTATGCTGCAATGACATCTCAGATCAAAGCTTGTTCTGCCTTGGGGCTTGCTGGTCTCCAGTAGTTGAAGATAAATGTTGGATAACTTCATCAGAGACCTGCACCTAATACACTGCAATAAGGTTACAATGCTAGAACTTTAGTCAAGTAGGGTGATGGTTATCCAAAGAGGGTAATTTTGAACTAACAAATACCTTAAACACCACACTTTCCACAAAATAATAAGGGTCTTGACATTTTTATGTGCTATACAAGCTCTGAGGTATAGGTGTGCCTGATCCTACCTTCATGCCAGCAGCAGCAGCTGGTCCACCAGGATCAACAGCCTGAATATGACATGGACTTGCCCCGCGTATTACAAAGCCCCAACCCACATCATCTCCTATGATCTGTTGAAGAGAAAAACAGTTATATCAAACTCATAATCACATCTGTCAAAACCTGCAGCCAAAACATATTCCAGTACACTCACTCCACACAACCATGCCAGAATCTGACCACAGAAGCTTCATCCAACCCAAGGTTTTGTGAGGTTGCAGTTTTGATGTCCAGAAAGATTTTAGAATTAGTGTGATAAAGCCCTATCGGACCCTAAGTGAATTACAAATCCTCAGCATATCCAGCACTTCCAGAAACTGCTGAAGAAATTGGTGGTTAAATTGCAGTACACTGTAAAAAATGGTTGTCCCTCAATGAATTTTCAACAACTTGTTATAACAGCTGAAGAGTATAGAATGTAAGAGGAATTGCTTTTTCAGGGTTATTTGTGTATATGAAATAGCTGGTTTTGTGCTTAGAAACCACAGCCTAATACAGTGGGTTGAGCTTGCATGTAAAATTATATCTCATTATGTTATCACTTTGTGTACACACACATGATTCCTTATCTTATATTTGTCTGTAAACCAAAGCTCAATACTTAGAGAGAACAATAGAAAATTATAATTTTATTAGCTAGCTCTTCTACATCCCACTGGGAATGTAATTTCTTCTGCTGGCTTAGTTTACATTGCCCGTCAATAGCCTGGACTTAAGTATAGAAACTTTCAGTATAGTTGGGTAGTGTTCTCCCCAGGACATTTTTAGTCGGTGCACCACCCGGCTGATTTTGCTAACCACCCGGCTAAAATTTTTAGCCAATATTAAGCTAAAATGAGCTAATCAGCTATTTCAAATGATGAAATAAGGGTAAACGATCGACTTGTACAATTTAATACACACCAGCAGGTAAAATTGATCACTGGGAATGAATTAAAGGGGAGAACATTTCTGGGTAAACTGTCCCTTTAACTTTTACTCTATTCAGCTTGGCTGGAGTTTTGCTAAAACCTATGTTCTTCAGCACTCACACCACCAAAAGTCTACTGGTGTCTGCACCCAGAGGACACTTGAATAGCAATAGAAGAACACAAATGCTTTTTGTTCCTTATACAAATACACAAGCTGAGCTTTTAACCAATTCGCAGATTTATTTTAAAATATCTGATTGCTTTTATAAACTTTCCCTCTGAGCACAATATACATGGAAAATACATATCAATATTTTTAGCACAGTTTAGTATCAGTCGCCAATGAATAACCGTTCCCTTTTAAGATAGACAGAAACCCTCAAGAGGCAATTGTATTGCATATGCAAAGGACTAAAATACATGAAGTACTGTGTTTTGGGAACCAAGCTAATATAGGGAAATTAAGGCAAGTATGCGTTCATTTTTTATTCTAATGGTTCTCTAAGGTAGCAGTCTGCAGCAATAATATATAAATATATGTATTAATATATTCTCATAGAATGCTATGAGTAACCATGATCAAAGACCCAAGACAAATAAACCTTCCATACCTTATGGTAAATCTGGCTGGTAACAGACTTATGAGCCTGAACCAGAGTTTCAATTACAGAGTCAGAAAAGCTGCTCTGAGAATTGACAAAACATTCTCCTGTTTGAGACGGGCTACCACTCTGGAAATAAAAACATTCGTCAGAAACAGATAAACTAGATGATACTTCCATGGAGCTGCTAAAGCGTCCATCAGTTCCGCCTGAGGATCCCTTGATCTTGACCCGTACCTTGGAAGTTTGTGATTCAGACAGGAAGCCATGAGATATCTCCAGAGAACTCAAACGACTGATCAGCTGATCAAAAATATCCTGGTTGAGAGACCATTCACCTGAGTGGAGTGACTGACTGCTCAAATAGTCTGCTTTCCAGTTATCCACTCCTGGGATGTGAATGGCTGAGATTGTGCATTGATGTACAGCCGCACAATTCAGAATGAGAGATACTTCCTGCATTGCTAAGGAACTGCTCAATCCCCCTTGATGATTTATGTATACCACCGCTGTTATGTTGTCGGAGTTAAAGTGGATAAATGGGACTGAACAGAGCAGAGGCCAGGCCTGTAACATTGTAGATTGCTCTTACTTCCAGGACATTGATTGGTGTCAGGAGGTCGCTTCCTGATGCGGCCAAAAGCCCTAAGCCCCCTGAAGACCCAATACTGCACCCCATCCAGACAGAATGGCATCCGTGATTACCTCCCACATCAGACTGTGGATCCCCATACCCAGAGATACCAGGCCAGGAGACATCCACCAAGAAAGAGACTGTCTGGTGGAAAGGTCTAATGAACAACGATGAAGGATATACCTGTTGCAAGGAAAAAAAACACCTTAAAAAGTTATGCAGGTAAAAGCAGACTTTATAGTAAGTCTTAGACAGACATACAGGGTACATTCAAGCTCAGGAGGGAGCTAGAAACGAACAAAACGTCCGACGCGTTTCCTGCCCGTAGGCACTTCGTCAGGGACTGAACATAGCAATTCCAATGTATCTTAAAAAGGCACTTCCTACTGCGGGAGACTATTAACACCTGTTGATGATTCTTAAAGGTGTACTTACTCCTCAGTGTTATAACCACAAAAGATTTACATTATGTATACTTTTATCACATTAACATAAGCTAAAGCGTACAGAGACATTTTTAGTTTACAATGTATATAAATCTTGTATCAAACAGAGCTTAAAAGGGACACTGTACCCAAATTTTTTCTTTTGTGATTCAGATTGAGTATGAAATTTTAAGCAACTTTCTAATTTACTCCTATTATCAAATTTTCTTCATTCTCTTGGTATCTTTATTTGAAATGCATGAATGTAAGTTTAGATGCCGGCCCATTTTTGGTGAACAACCTGGGTTGTCCTTGCTGATTGGTGGATAAATTGATCCACCAATAAAAAAGTGCTGTCCAGAGTACTGAAACCAAAAAAAGCTTAGATGCCTTCTTTTTCAAATAATGATAGCAAGAGAACAAAGAAAAATTAATAATAGGAGTAAATTAGAAAGTTGCTTAAAATTGCATGCTCTTTCTGAATTACAAAAGAAAAAAATTGGGTTCAGTGTCCCTTTAATGTGAATAGTATATATTGCATACATAAAAAAATTGTTATTCCACCAGAAATGGAAATAGTGCCCTTTATAAACATCATTTAAGACATTAAAAAAAGAAAGTTTCTAGAAACTCTGGATCCCAGTTTGATAGATAATAATACATTATTAGATATGTATGTTACGCTTTAAGAGAGAAAGATTGACAATGTAGCACACCAAAAGTAACGACATAAATGCCATTAGCAAGAATTCCTTAATCACCACTAAATCTAATCATATCATGAAAAAATGCGATTAATAGCTACATTATACATTGCACCTTCATTCAACTAGATGAAAACTGGCTGCTATTATTGAATTAAAAAATTATTTTCATTATCATCATCATCCATATTTCATTCATTATTCCTGTTGTTAGTATTAAGGTGTTAAAGTATATTTTCTTATTCTGTTTCATTCCATTATATCTATACCCTCATATTACAAAGATTTCATAAACAGAAGAATAAGAAAAGTAAATAGATAAAAACGTGTATATATGACCAAGTGCAAGGTCATATATCTCAAGTCAAACTCAATCGGCTCAAGTATGTGAACGCTAGTGTACAAGTACAGATACATATAAATGTGAGGCATTTGTCTCATACAATGTGTTAAAAGTGATGTTGTGCATAAATATATCTAAAAGTGAACAAGTTGATTGTGAACTAATATAAATACTGTAAAGAATAAAACTAAATCTCTGTGAATGTGAATATTGGAGATCCAGTCCCATACCTGATGTGTATTAACTCTAGTTATTAAGACTCTTCTGTATATAAAGAACAAACATCTATAAATCCATACTTGACTAGCAACAGAAAAATAAAAGAATGAGACCAAAAAAATACAAATAAAAATAAATATTTAAAAAAAAGAAGAAAGCACCTGAATATAGTAAATTTTCCTTTATTCAGACATATATTAAAAAGCAAAGTTTTGTGACCATATGTCACTTAATCATGCTATACTTTGCTTTAACACAGGTCTCTACTTTTAAACCTTCATTTTTTCGCGTCAGTTACTCTGCTGTTGTACTCTGGCTCCATCTTGTGGTTCTCTTGGGAATTTACATGTATATCTGTGAAGCAAGCATTTAAAAACAATAATATAGTAACAATAACAGATTGTGCAAAATATAACTTGTTCAATTCCATAAATGCATTTCAATATTTCTATGTACTATATTGTGTCAGACCCTCATTTGATGGTATGTTCACATAAGTGAGCTCAAAAATAGCAAGATAAATCAAAATCTCTATTAAGACCCTTTGGAAACAAAGTTTCCAATTTGTGGATCCACCACATTTCTTTCTGTTTCAGCAATGTCTCTCTGTCCATGCCATTCCTGGGCACCTTTATTTGCTCAATAATTTGCCATCTCAACTGGCTAATTCCGTGCCCTTTTTCCAGGAAGTGCTTGGACAGAGGGGCTTCCAAGTTCTTGTGTCTTATGTTAGAACGAAGCTGACTCATGCGTTCCCTTGCCTTTTGCGTTGTCTCTCCTAAAAACACCAAAGAATATGGGCATTTGATAAGGTATATAACATATGTTGTTTCGCAGGTATAATACCCATTAATTTCAAACTTTTTACCACTATGTGGATGAAAAAAATTAGAACCTTTTATGATTGAACTACAGCTCATGCAATTTAAGCAGGGAAAACTACCTCTTTGTTTAGTGCCCATCAGGGATTGTTTAAGAACTTTGCCTGGTCCTATATCAGTTCTTAATAGATGGTCCCTAAAGGGGACTGCAATGGGTTCCAATGTTGCCCCATCATACACCAACCTCTTCATGAATGAATTCAAGGAGAAAATGGTATATGAACATGAGACATTTAAACAACACGGAGCAGTGTGGTGGGCTACATTGATTATGCGTTTGGCGTGTGGTGGGGGAGAATTGGAACCCTCAACGGGTTTGTCAATGACCTTAATTCGATGGTGAGGGGACTTCAATTTACTGTCACTTACAGTGAGGAGTCTGTCACTTTTTTAGACACAAGAGTATATAAAACATAATTTATGCTTACCTGATAAATTTATTTCTCTTGTAGTGTAGTCAGTCCACGGGTCATCCATTACTTATGGGATTATATCTCCTTCCCAACAGGAAGTTGCAAGAGGATCACCCAAGCAGAGCTGCTACATAGCTCCTCCCCTCACATGTCATATCCAGTCATTCGACTGAAACAAGACGAGAAAGGAGAAACCATAGGGTGCAGTGGTGACTGGAGTTTAATTAAAATTTAGATCTGCCTTAAAAGACAGGGCGGGCCGTGGACTGACTACACTACAAGAGAAATAAATTTATCAGGTAAGCATAAATTATGTTTTCTCTTGTTAAGTGTAGTCAGTCCACGGGTCATCCATTACTTATGGGATACCAATACCAAAGCTAAAGTACACAGATGATGGGAGGGACAAGGCAGGAACTTTAAACGGAAGGAACCACTGCCTGAAGAACCTTTCTCCCAAAAATAGCCTCCGAAGAAGCAAAAGTGTCAAATTTGTAAAATTTCGAAAAAGTGTGAAGTGAAGACCAAGTTGCAGCCTTGCAAATCTGTTCAACAGAGGCCTCATTCTTAAAGGCCCAGGTGGAAGCCACAGCTCTAGTGGAATGAGCTGTAATTCTTTCAGGAGGCTGCTGTCCAGCAGTCTCATAGGCTAAACGTATTATGCTACGAAGCCAAAAGCAGATAGAGAGGTAGCCGAAGCCTTTTGACCTCTCCTCTGTCCAGAGTAAACGACAAACAGAGAAGAAGTTTGACGAAAATCTTTAGTTGCCTGCAAATAGAACTTCAGGGCACGGACTACGTCCAGATTATGCAAAAGTCGTTCCTTCTTTGAAGAAGGGTTAGGACACAAAGATGGAACAATCTCTTGATTTATATTCCTGTTAGAAACTACCTTAGGTAAGAACCCAGGTTTAGTACGCAGAACTACCTTGTCTGAATGAAAAATTAGATAAGGAGAATCACAATGTAAGGCAGATAACTCAGAGACTCTTCAAGCCGAGGAAATAGCCATCAAAAACAGAACTTTCCAAGAGAACAGCTTGATATCAATGGAATGAAGGGGTTCAAATGGAACACCTTGCAAAACGTTAAGAACTAAGTTTAAGCTCCACGGCAGAGCAACAGTCTTAAACATAGGCTTAATCCTAGCCAAAGCCTGACAAAAAGCCTGAACATCTGGAACTTCTGCCAGACGTTTGTGTAGAAGAATAGACAGAGCCGAAATCTGTCCCTTTAACGAACTAGCAGATAAGCCCTTTTCTAAACCCTCTTGTAGAAAAGACAATATCCTAGGAATCCTAACCTTACTCCATGAGTAACTCTTGGATTCGCACCAATATAAATATTTACGCCATATCTTATGGTAAATTTTTCTGGTAACAGGTTTCCGAGCCTGTATTAAGGTATCAATAACCGACTCCGAGAAGCCACGCTTTGATAGAATCAAGCGTTCAATCTCCATGCAGTCAGCCTCAGAGAAATTAGATTTGGATGGTTGAAAGGACCCTGAATTAGAAGGTCCTGCCTCAGAGGCAGAGACCATGGTGGACAGGACGACATGTCCACTAGGTCTGCATACCAGGTCCTGCGTGGCCACGCAGGCGCTATCAAAATCACAGATGCTCTCTCTTGTTTGATCTTGGCAATCAGTCGAGGCAGCATCGGAAATGGTGGAAACACATAAGCCATGTTGAAGACCCAAGGGGCTGTCAGAGCATCTATCAGCACCGCTCCCGGGTCCCTGGATCTGGATCCGTAACAAGGAAGCTTGGCGTTCTGGCGAGACGCCATGAGATCCAGATCTGGTTTGCCCCAACGATGAATCAGTTGAGCGAAGACCTCCGGATGAAGTTCCCACTCCCCCGGATGAAAAGTCTGGCGACTTAGAAAATCCGCCTCCCAGTTCTCCACGCCTGGGATGTAGATCGCTGACAGGTGGCAAGAGTGGGACTCTGCCCAGCGAATTATCTTTGAGACTTCCAACATCGCTAGGGAACTCCTGGTTCCCCCTTGATGGTTGATGTAAGCCACAGTCGTGATGTTGTCCGACTGAAATCTGATGAACCTCAGAGTTGCTAACTGAGGCCAAGCTAGAAGAGCATTGAATATTGCTCTTAACTCCAGAATATTTATTGGGAGGAGTTTCTCCTCCTGAGTCCATGATCCCTGAGCCTTCAGGGAATTCCAGACTGCGCCCCAACCTAGAAGGCTGGCGTATATGTTGTTACAATCGTCCAATCTGGCCTGCGAAAGGTCATCCCCTTGGACAGATGGGGCCGAGAAAGCCACCATAGAAGAGAATCTCTGGTCTCTTGATCCAGATTTAGTAGAGGGGACAAATCTGAGTAATCCCCATTCCACTGACTGAGCATGCACAACTGCAGTGGTCTGAGATGCAGGCTCGCAAATGGTACTATGTCCATTGCCGCTACCATTAAGCCGATTACTTCCATGCACTGAGCTACTGACGGGTGTGGAATGGAATGAAGGGCACGGCAAGTACTTTGAAGCTTTAATAACCTGGACTCCGTCAGGTAAATTTTCATCTCTATAGAATCTATAAGAGTCCCTAGGAAGGGAACCCTTGTGAGTGGTAATAGAGAACTCTTTTCCACGTTCACCTTCCACCCATGCGACCTCAGAAATGCCAGAACTATCTCTGTATGAGACTTGGCAATTTGAAAACTTGACGCTTGTATCAGAATGTCGTCTAGGTACGGAGCCACTGCTATGCCTCGCGGTCTTAGTACCGCCAGAAGAGAGCCCAGAACCTTTGTAAAAATTCTCGGGCCGTAGCTAACCCGAAGGGAAGAGCTACAAACTGGTAATGCCTGTCTAGGAAGGCAAATCTTAGGTACAGATAATGATCTTTGTGAATCGGTATGTGAAGGTAGGCATCTTTTAAGTCCACTGTGGTCATGTATTGACCCTCTTGGATCATGGGTAGGATGGTTCGAATAGTTTCCATTTTGAATGATGGAACTCTTAGGAATTTAAGATTTTTAGGTCCAAGATTGGTCTGAAGGTTCCCTCTTTCTTGGGGACCACAAACAGATTTGAGTAAAATCCTTGCCCTTGTTCCGTCCGCGAAACTGGGTGGATCACCCCCATTAATAAGAGGTCTTGTACACAGCGTAGAAACGCCTCTTTCTTTATTTGGTTTGCTGATAACCTTGAAAGATGAAATCTCCCTTGTGGAGGAGAAGCTTTGAAGTCCAGAAGGTATCCCTGAGATATGATCTCCAACGCCCAGGGATCCTGGACATCTCTTGCCCAAGCCTGGGCGAAGAGAGATAGTCTGCCCCCCACTAGATCCGTTTCCGGATAGGGGGCCCTCTCTTCATGCTGTCTTAGGGGCAGAAGAAGGTTTTCTGGCCTGCTTGCCCTTGTTCCAGGACTGGTTAACTTTCCAGCCCTGTCTGTAACGAGCAACAGTTCCTTCCTGTTTTGGAGCGGAGGAAGTTGATGCTGCTCCTGTCTTGAAGTTACGAAAGGCGCGAAAATTAGACTGTTTGGCCTTTGATTTGGCCTTGTCCTGAGGAAGAGTAGGACCCTTACCTCCAGTAATGTCAGCAATAATTTCTTTCAAGCCGGGCCCGAATAAGGTCTGCCCTTTGAAAGGAATATTAAGCAATTTAGATTTAGAAGTCACGTCAGCTGACCATTATTTAAGCCATATCGCTCTGCGCGCTTGGATGGCGAATCCAGAGTTCTTAGCCGTTAGTTTGGTTAAATGTACAACAGCATCAGAAACAAATGCGTTAGCTATCTTAAGTGCTTTAAGCTTGTTCATAATCTCATCCAATGGAGCTGTGCGAAAGGCCTCTTCCAGAGACTCAAACCAGAATGCCGCAGCAGCAGTGACAGGCGCAATGCATGCAAGGGGCTGTAAGATAAAACCTTGTTGAACAAACATTTTCTTAAGGTAACCTAATTTTTTATCCATTGGATCTGAAAAAGCACAACTATCCTCCACCGGGATAGTGGTACTCTTAGCCAAAGTAGAAACTGCTCCCTCCACCTTAGGGACCGTCTGCCATAAGTCCCGTGTGGTGGCGTCTATTGGAAACATTTTCCTAAATATAGGAGGGGGGGGAAAAGGGCACACCGGGCCTATCCCACTCCTTGCTAATAATCTCTGTAAGCCTCTTAGGTATAGGAAAAACGTCAGTACACACCTGTACCGCATAGTATCTATCCAGCCTACATAATTTCTCTGGAATTGCAACAGTGTTACAATCATTCAGAGCCGCTAATACCTCCCCTAGCAATACGCGGAGGTTCTCAAGCTTAAATTTAAAATTAGAAATCTCTGAATCCAGTCTCCCTGGATCAGATCCGTCACCCACAGAATGAAGCTCTCCGTCTTCATGTTCTGCAAATTGTGACGCAGTATCGGACATGGCTCTCCCATCATCAGCGCGCTCTGTCCTTAACCCAGAGCAATCGCGCTTGCCTCTTAATTCTGGCAATTTAGATAATACTTCTGTCATAACAGTAGCCATGTCTTGCAAAGTGATTTGTATGGGCCTCTCTGATGTACTTGGCGCCACAATATCACGCACCTCCTGAGCGGGAGGCGAAGGTACTGACACGTGAGGAGAGTTAGTCGGCATAACTTCCCCCTCGTTGTCTGGTGATAATTTCTTTACATGTAAAGATTGACTTTTATTTAAAGTGACATAAATGCATTTACTACACAAATTTCTATGGGGCTCCGCATTGGCCTTCAAACATAGTGAACAAACAGATTCATCTGTGTCAGACATGTTTAAACAGACTAGCAATGAGACTAGCAAGCTTGGAAAATACTTCCAAATAAATTTACAAGCAATATAAAAAACGCTACTGCGTCTTTAAGAAGCACAAAAAGCTGTCACAGTTGAAATAACACTGAACCAAATTAGTTATAGCAACCAAATTTTCACAGTAAATGTATTAAGTTAGCAAAGGATTGCACCCACCAGCAAATGGATGATTAACCCCTTAATACCCAAAAACGGATATCAATTTAACAAATAACGTTTTTATCACAGTCAAACACACTGTCACAGGTCTGCTGTGACTGATTACCTCCCTCAAAATGAATTTTGAAGACCCCTGAGCTCTCTAGAGACGTCCTGGATCATGGAGGATGAAGTAGGAAGACTGTGACTGAATTTTTACTGCGCAAAAAAGCGCTAAAATAGGCCCCCCCACTCATATTACAACAGTGGGAAATCTCAGTTAACTGTTTTTATGCAGAAATAAACGTTAGCCATGTGGAAAAATCATGCCCCAATAAGTTTTATCACCAAGTACCTCACAAAAAACGATTAACATGCCAGTAAACGTTTTGAACATTTTAAAGATTATGAAGTGTTATTAATAAGCCTGCTACCAGTCGCTTTTACTGCAGTTAAGGCTCATACATTACTTCAGTATTAACAGTATTTTCTTAGTCAAATTCCATTCCCTAGAAAAATACTTCAGTGCACGTACACTCATCAGCCTAATACCAGTCGCTACCACTGCATTTAAGGCTGTACTTACATTACATTGGTATCAGCAGTATTTTCTAGTCAATTCCATTCCTTAGAAAAATAATTTACTGCACATACCTCGTTTGCAGGGGGGCCCCGCATGCTATTCCCCTTTCTGAAGTTACCTCACTCCTCAGAATGTGTGAGAAACAGCCAGTTGATCTTAGTTACTTCTGCTAAGATCATAGAAAACGCAGGCAGATTCTTCTTCTAATACTGCCTGAGAACAAACAGCACACTCCGGTGCCATTTAAAATAACAAACTTTTGATTGAAGAAATAAACTAAGTTTTAAAAAACACCACAGACCTCTCACAACAACCTATCTAGTTGAGTTGCAAGAGAATGACTGGATATGACATGTGAGGGGAGGAGCTATGTAGCAGCTCTGCTTGGGTGATCCTCTTGCAACTTCCTGTTGGGAAGGAGATATAATCCCATAAGTAATGGATGACCCGTGGACTGACTACACTTAACAAGAGAAAAATGGCAATACATTACGTTTTGATTTGTATACTAAGGACACGGACAAAAATACGTTATTAAAATATGACAGCTTCCACCCGAAAAAATTAATTAACTCCCTACCCAAGAGTTAACTCCTAAGGGTAAAGAGAATTGTGAGCAGAGAAGAAGATTGTGAGCACAGCATGAGGGAAATGGCAAATAAATTTTTGGATAGGGGTATCCCCCCAATCTAGTTAAAAAATGGAAGAGGTAAAAAATCCTACCCTAAGAAATAAAAAACAGGATCAGGACCATAGGATGATGTTTGTGTCTCAGTATAGCCCACTTAGTGGGGAAATATCAAAAATAATACGCAGGAATTGGCATGTACTGAGAGATTGCAATCAGCAGGTAATACAATTTCAGGAACCACTACTCATGGCCTTTAGGAGAGTAAGAAACAGAGACCATCTAGTAAGAACTGATATAGGACCAGGCAAAGTTCTTAAACAATCCCTGATGGGCACTAAACAAAGAGGTAGTTTTCCCTGCTTAAATTGCATGAGCTGTAGTTCAATCATAAAAGGTTCTAATTTTTTTCATCCACATAGTGGTAAAAAGTTTGAAATTAATGGGTATTATACCTGCGAAACAACATATGTTATGTACCTTATCAAATGCCCATGTTCTTTGGTGTATTTAGGAGAGAACGCAAAAGGCAAGGGAAGGCATGAGTCAGCATCGTTCTAACATAAGACACCAGAAATTGGAAGCCCCTCTGTACAAGCACTTCCTGGAAAAAGGGCACGGAATTAGCCAGTTGAGATGGCAAATTATCAAGCAAATAAAGGTGCCCAGGAATGGCATGGACAGAAAGACATTGCTGAAACAGAAATAAATGTGGTGGATCCACAAATTGGAAACTTTGTTTCCAAAGGATCTTAATAGAGATTTTGATTTATCTTGCTATTTTTGAGCTCACTTATGTGGACATACCATCAAATGAGGGTCTGACACAATATAGTACATAGAAATATTGAAATGCATTTATGGAATTGAACAAGTTATATTTTGCACAATCTGTTATTGTTACTATATTATTGTTTTTAAATGCTTGCTTCACAGATATACATGTAAATTCCCAAGAGAACCACAAGATGGAGCCAGAGTACAACAGCAGAGTAACTGGCTCGAAAAAATGAAGGTTTAAAAACCCCAAGTTCTGATTATTGTGATTTAAGTATTTCACAAATTCTCCTATCTCTTCCACTTTTCCCTTCCAGATGATTATCAAGTCATTGATAAACCTCTGGTAGAATTTTATATTTGATTTCTATGGATTAAATTCGTGAAAGATTTTTTCAAATTCAAAGTTGGTCAGATATAAGTTCGCATATGAGGGGGCAAATTTCGCACCCATAGTGGTGCCTTGATTTTGTACAAAATATACCCCTTCAAAAGTAAAACAGTTATGGCTGAGTAGGAATTTTACCTCATCACATACGAACCCAATATACTTATTGTCATAATTAGTATACAACTTCAACATAGTTTCTAAAGCTTTTAACCTTTTAATGCCGTTATGACGTTCTATTCCGTCATAATTAGACTGGGCTTTAAAGCCGTTATGACGGAATAGAACATCATAACTAATGGCTGTCCTGAAGCCTTCTGTGCTTCAAGGATTTAATCGCGGTCTGGAGGGTGTTCCTAGGATTGTAGGGACGCCCCCCAGATGCGATCCAATAATTTAAATCTTGCGATCGTATGCACGATCGCGTAGTTTCAATTTGTCTACATCGGAACAGTTGTTCCGATGTAGGCACTTTAACCCTGTCACGAAAGGGTTAAACCCTGTTCATGTGGGATACAAGAATATAATGAGGTTACATCTATGGTGAGAAGACTGTCTCCTTTCTCTACCTGTATTGAATCCAACAATCTTAAAGGGACACTGTAACCAAAAATTTTCTTTCGTGATTCAGATTGAGCATGAAATTTTAAGCAACTTTCTAATTTACGTCTGTTATAAAATTTTCTTCATTCTCTTGGTATCTTTATTTGAAATGCAAGAATGTAAGTTTAGATGCCGGCCCATTTTTGGTGAACAACCTGGGTTGTCCTTGCTGATTGGTGGATAAATTCATCCACCAATAAAAAAAAAGTGCTGTCCAGAGTACTGAACCCAAAAAAAGCTTAGATGCCTTCTTTTACAAATAAAGATAGCAAGAGAACGAAGAAAAATTGATAATAGGAGTAAATTAGAAAGTTGCTTAAAATTGCATGCTCTTTCTGAATTACAAAAGAAAGAATTTGGGTTCAGTGTCCCTTTAACAAATGCTTAGTATCCCTTAGATAGGCTGGTGTTATCTGGACTATAGGTTGTAAAATAGTGTCTATAAATGATCCAAGTTTCTCCCCAAGGGTGCCAATTCCAGATATAATTGGACGACCCGGGGGAAGAGACCATAGATTTATGGATTTTAGGTAAGTGTTTAAAAATCGGTATTATCGGAAAATGCACTTTGAGTATATCCCCCCTTTGTTTTGTAATGATTCCCTATTTTATATAAAAATCAAGAAAACAGTTAAATTCACCTACATATCTCTTTGTTGGATTGAACGCCAATCTCTTATATGTTTTACTATCATTTAACTGTCTATGGGCTTCTTCAACATATTGTGACCTGTTCTGTACCACTATGCATCCCCCTTATCAGAGTCCTGTATAATAAGTGGTTTATTATTTTGTAATTTTTTTAAAACACTTTGTTCCCTTTTAGTAAGGTTGTTGCCCATTGTATGTTTGTTGGCCTCTTTCTAGCTGATCTCATCTGCTAATGAGTAAATATCCCGTTCAACCAAGCCCTGGAAAACTTCTATAAAGTCACCCCTCATCTGGATGGGATAGAAATGTTTACCTAAACTATTGTAGTTAATATTGGGGTTACTTAAATTATCTACATTGAATCGTGTACGCTCACTTTCCAATGACAATAAATTGACAGTTTGACATTGATCTTCAAAATTTAAACTGTCTATGTTAATGTCTCCATTAGATGTAATTATATGTCCATCCAGTATACTGCTCTCATTAATATTAACCACAGACCCATTAGAAATTCCTTCTTGGTTGCAGTTCATATTTGCCATTGCAAAGTGTCTTTTTAATGTGAGCTTCCGGGTAAACCTGTTGAAGTCAATCAAGGTTTGAATAAGATTAAAATCTTTACTAGGGGCAAACCCCAAGCCTTTGGATAAAACTGCCGTTTCTGCTGTACTCAAGGGTATGGTAGAAAGGTTCACCACATTGAGATCTTCATTCCCATCATGGGTTGTCCCTGTTATTTCTTCTTGATGTTGGATCCTCTGTTTCTTGTCTGGTTTCTGCTTGGATATCTTGCCGGGGTGACCATATCCTCTGCTGACGGTAATCCGTTTTTTGAAGTATCTCGCTTATTTTTGTGCTGTTCACTCTCATTTCCTGCTGATGTTATTTCAGCTAATGATCTGTGTACTGACCCCTTCTTGGGTTTAACCGACTGCTCCAATATTTGAGAGGTTTCTTTGTCTCCAATCGGAGTGGATGCTCTTGGGCTCTCATCTGATGTGTCAGCTTCAAAGCTGGAAAATGTGACTCTTATTATCCGTTCTCTTTTTACCTTTATTCCTCGTATTGCGCCTGTTCTGATTCCAGTTATATACTACATTCAGTTCGTAAACATTGCAGTCTCTATGATATTTTTTCATTTTCGTTTCTGTTAGTTCATCATCCAGTTTACTAATGGTGGTTAGTGATGTCGCAAACTGAAAATTTTCCATTCACGAAAGGCGAACGCGAACGTCCGCAACTGTTCGCGAACGGGAGAACCGCCATTGACTTCAATAGGCAGGCAAATTTTAAAACCCACAGGGACTCTTTCTGGCCACAATAGTGATGGAAAAGTTGTTTCAAGGGGACTAACACCTGGACTGTGGCATGCCGGAGGGGGATCCATGGCAAAACTCCCACGTAAAATTACATAGTTGATGCAGAGTCTGGTTTTAAGCCATAAAGGGCATAAATTACCTAACATTCCTAAATTGTTTGGAATAACGTGCTTTAAAACATCAGGTATGATGTTGTATCGATCAGGTAGTGTAAGGGTTACGCCCGCTTCACAGTGACAGACCAAACTCCCCGTTTAACGCACCGCAAACCATCCATTTGCACAACCACGAGATAGATAGATTTGATAGATACATAGATTAGATAGATCAATAGATGCAATATACATTTGATAGATACGATAGATAGATTTGATAGATAAATAGATAGATTTGATAGATAGATAATGGCATGGATTTCAGGAGCCGGGAGATGGAAAAAGATGCTTGGTCGGTCCTCCTACTTCAAATTTGGGGCCCTGTGCGTGCAATCTACTGTGCCACCAGATATGAGTGGTGTGTTAAGTAGTACTATTCTGATCAGTTTAATACCCGTTACGCCCCCTATCAGGGGTCGTGTATATGGCATGGATTTTAGGAACCGGGAGATGGAAAAAGATGCTTGGTCGATCCTCCTACTTCAAATTTGGGGCACTGCGCGTGCAATCTACTGTGCCACCAGATATGAGTGGTGTGGTTTTTGAAGTCACAGTGCAGAACCAGAGGCCAGAAAAATTTGGCATGTATTGTACACATGCCTGAAAAATTAGGTATTGTTGCAGCCGCTGCTGTAGCAGCGGCCAGAAAAATTGATGTTTGTTTCCCAGGCAGAAAGCGCCCTAAAACATTGCGGCTTGAACCGTAGTTGGTGGCGGATAAGTCACGCAAGTCATCCGGCATTCGAAGATAAAATACAGCAGCGTGTGGACCATTTTTAGCCCAAGGCAGCTCATCTCATCAGGCCTTTTTTAGTCAAATGTATCGCCCAATGTTAGTCCCTTCGGGATCCATCCCTCATTCATCTTAATAAAGGTGAGGTAATCTAGACTTTTTTGACCTAGGCGACTTCTCTTCTCAGTGACAATACCTCCTGCTGCACTGAAGGTCCTTTCTGACAGGACACTTGAAGCGGGGCAGGCCAGAAGTTCTATCGCAAATTGGGATAGCTCAGGCCACAGGTCAAGCCTGCACACCCAGTAGTCAAGGGGTTCATCGCTCCTCAGAGAGTGTCGAGATCTGCCGTTAAGGTGAAGTAGTCTGCTACCTGTCGGTCGAGTCGTTCTCTGAGGGTGGACCCCGAAGGGCTGTGGCGATGCATAGGACTTAAAAAGCTCTGCATGTCCTCCATCAACAACACGTCTGTAAAGCGTCCTGTCCTTGCCGGCGTGGTCGTTGGAGTCGGAGGATTACTTTCACCTCTTCCCCTGTTAGATTCCCGTTGTGCTGTGACATCACCCTTATACGTTGTGTAAAGCATACTTTTTAATTTATTTTGGAACTGCTGCATCCTTTCCGACTTGCAGTAATTCGGTAACACTTCAGGCACTTTATGCTTATACCGGGGGTCTAGTAGCGTACCTGTACACCCAGTACAGGTAGCTCTCCTTCAGCTTTTTTATACGAGGGTCCCTCAACAGGCACGACAGCATGAAGGACCCCATTTGCACAAGGTTGGATGCTGAGCTACTCATGTCCCGTTCCTCGTCCTCAGTGATCTCACTGAAGGTATCTTCTTCCCCCCAGCCACGTACAACACCACGGGTACCAGATAGGTGACAACGAGCACCCTGGGATGCCTGTTGTAGTTGGTCTTCCTCCTCCTCAAAGCCACATTCCTCCTCTGACTCCTCTTCCTCACAATCCTCTTCCAGCGTTGCCACAGGTCCAGCAAGCGAAGCTGATAAGGCTGTTTCTGGTGGTGATGGTGACCACAACTCTTCCTCTTCACGCTCATCTACGGCCTGATCCAGCACTCTTCGCAGGGCACGCTCCAGGAAGGAAACAAATGGTATGATGTCGCTGATGGTGCCTTCGTTGCGACTGACTAGGTTTGTCACCTCCTCAAAAGGACGCATGAGCGCCCAGTAACGTGGCAAAAAAATTCCCAGCTCCCCAGAGGCTGTCCTAGCACTCCGGTCATACAAATACTCGTTAACAGCTTTTTCTTGTTGGAGCAGGCGGTCGAACATTAGGAGTGTTGAATTCCAACATGTCGGGCTGTCGCAAATCAAGCGCCTCACTGGCATGTTGTTTAGCCACTGGATATCAGAAAAGTGCGCCATGGCCGTCTAGGAACGCCTGAAATGGCCACATACCTTCCTGGCCTGCTTCAGGACGCCCTGTAAGCCTGGGTACTTATGCACAAAGCGTTGTACGATCAGATTACACACATGTGTCAACTTGCCCAATTTCAATGCAGCCACCAAATTACTTCCGTTGTCAGAAACCACTTTGCCGATCTCCAGTTAGTGCGGAGTCAGCCACTGATCCACCTGTGCGTTCAGGGCGAACAGGAATGCTGGTCCGGTGTGAATCTCTGCTTTCAGGCAAGTCAACCCCAAGATGGCGTGACACTGCCGTATCCGGGATGTGGAATAGTACCTGGGGAGCTGGGGGGGTGCCGTTGATGTGGAGCAAGACGCAGCAGAAGAGGACTCAGCCGAGGAGGTTATGGAAGAGGATGGAGTAGGAGGAGTAGAGGAGGTGGCAGCAGGCCTGACTGCAAGTCGTGGCGGTGTCACCAACTCCTCTGCAGAGCCACGCATTCCATGCTTGTCAAACGTCAGCAGGTTTACCCAATGCACAGTGTAGGTGATATACCTGCCCTGACCATGCTTTGCAGACCAGCTATCAGTGGTCAGATGGACCCTTGCCCCAACACTGTGTGCCAGACATGCCATTACTACCTTTCGCACAATCGAGTACAGGTTGGGGATTGCCTTTTGTGAAAAGAAATTTCGGCCGGGTACCTTCCACTGCGGTGTCCCAATAGCTACAAATGTTTTCTTTCATACAGGTGGTCAGAGTCTACGATCCATTACTTCTGGTAATACCCAAGCTGTGGAATCCACGAGTAATAACGTAAAGGGAACAATTTAAAAACATATTTTTCACTGATAAATTAAATCCCCAATCCCCCCAATTTTTTTTTTAATGCACTTAAAATAAATAAAAAACCGGCAACTGCCAGAAGAACCCTTTCTACCAAAGGCAGCTTCAGAAGAAGTCAAAACATATATATTTTAGAATTTAGTAAAAGTATCCAAAGAAGGCCAAGTAGCTGCATTACAAATCTGATCAATTGAAGCTTCATTCTTGAAAGCCCAAGAAGTGTCAACTGACCTAGTAGAATTAGCAGTAATCTGTTGCGGTAGAGGCTGAGCTGCCTCCAAGTAAGCTTTGTGAATAAAAAGTTTTAACTAAGGACAAAGAAAAAGCTAACTTTCTGACTTTGGAAGTCTGTCTTAAGTCCTTAGGGCATTGTATTATTACATTGATGCTACTAAAAACATTGAAAGAATGCAAAGGATTAGGACACAAAGAATGAACAATAATCTCTCTGTTAATGTTGTCAACAACCTTAGGCAAAAAAAAACATATGATGTCCATAAAACAGCCTTATCCTGATGATAAATCAGATAAAGGAGGTTCACAGGAAAGAGCAAATAACTCAAAAACTCTTCTGGCAAAGAAATAGCACTATCAAAGAAAGTAGTATAATGTCCAATTTATGCATATTTTCCAAAAGGAGGAGCCTATATCATAGTAGATCTTTCAGCGCAACAAAAAAGGCCAACGGTGAGGCTAAATTTAAAGTACACACATGAGCACTCAGAGCAGCCCATTAGATGAGACCCCAGCAATGCCACACACCATGACAGAACATGGCGGCCCCCACACAGCAACTCTCGATGGAGAGGCTTACCCCACACACCAAACCAGTGGCCGAAACCCAAAGACTTATTGGGTGCATAAATGCATACATGGCAAAAATGCCCTGGTGCTATAAACCACTGACAAGTAGGAACATACTCAGAAACACAGTTTGGGGAGATATTCCCAGCTCTGACCACCTTCTGGCTGGACAGTACTAGGAAGAGGAAGGGGTGGTGCTTGGGAGTTATTTTCATAGAGGAAGGGGAGTGGTTGGTTCTGTCTACGGCCCTTGGGTGGGGGGGGGGGCTTTTCACTGGTAATTATTACCAGGGAGGGCCAAGATAGTTTAATGTCCAATTTATGCATAGGTTCAAAAGGAGGAGCCTGCAAAACCCTTAACACCAGGTTAAGATTACATATTGGAGAGATAGGCTTGATAACGGTTTTAAAGGAACAGTCTACACCAAAATTGTTAATGTTTAAAAAGATAAATAACCCCTTTACTACACATTACCCAGCTTTCAACAACCAACATTGTGATATTAACAAATTTGCCTGCCTGTATCTAAGCCACTACAGACAGCCTCTTATCACATGCTTTTTTATTAGCTTTTCACAAGAGTGCTAATTCACGCGAGTCATATAGATAACCTTGTGCTCTCTTCCATGGAGTTGCGCAGGACACAGCACTAATTGGCTAAAATGCAAGTCAATAGATAATAAATAAATAGCAATGTGATAAGGGGGCTGTCAGAAGAGGCTTAGATACAAAGTAATCACAGAGGTAAAAAGTAAATTAAAGTGAAGGTAAACTTACCTTGTTTTCAATCTCTTATATAGTAATATCTCCCAAATAAATATGACTTTCATTCATCAATTTGTCTAATTTGGCTTGTAAGTAAACTTATTGCCATTGTAAAACATTTTCTGTTTTTTTGTTTTTTTTTCTATGTTGGTCACGTTTGTTTTTTAACCAATTGAAAATCTGGCCGTTAGGCGGCCGTCACCCTTTATACTCCCCATTGCTCTTATGCGCATGCTGTATTACTTGTTTCAGAAGCTAGGAATCCATGCTCGCTCCCGTTTCGTGAATGTGCATTGGTTGGTGTCTATGAATTCCAACACTACGTCATCGGCTGCTTACAGAACGCTCCGATACGGACAAGCACAGCACTTGACTTCTAAAACTTTCACATTAAAATCAAAGATCAGAATTATCAGCATTTGAAAATCAGTACACATGCGCATAATAGAGTGAGATTGCCGATTAGCGCATACGCAGTTCAACTGAGCATCGCAAACGCGCTTTTGAGAGACGTATAGAGCGGGTGGGACCGCTCTATACGCCAGAGACAAAAAAAAAACAGGAAATAGGGTTTGGGAGGAGTCATAACGGTACAGATTTTTATATTTAGGAAAAATATAAAATCAATTGAGAAAATAATTTAGCCATTAGCTTAAGGTAATATTAGCAAATCTAATAAGGTCTTGGAATTGCAAAAACTTTACCTTAACATTAATATAAACATGTTGGTTGTGCAAAACTGGGTAATGGGTAATAAAGGGATTATCTTTTTAAACAATAACATTTTGGAAGTGGACTGTCCCTTTAATACGAACCACATCCTGAACAAAACTATGAATACTAGGAAGATAAGCAATCTTTCTGTGGAACATGACAAACAGCAGAAATCTGCCCCTTTATTTCCTGGTGTATAGATTATGATTTTTCTTGGACTAACTTCCAGTTCTCTAAAGGCCTTACAGACCTTGTGATAGATCTTCCTAGTTACGTGTTTACGAGTCTGAATTAAGGTTTAAATCACAAAATCAGAGAAAATCCTATGTTGAGACTAAGCTTTCAAATTCCAGGCCATTAAGTTCAGAGACTTGAGATCTGGATGGAAAAAAAGACCTTGGGACAATAAAATCTGATCACAGAGGAAGAAGCCAAGGAGGGCAACTGGACATCTGAACCAGATCTGGTTACCAAATCCTGCGGGGCCAAACAGGATTACAGACAACTTATCTAACCTTATCTTGGAAAAAGAACCAGATGTGGAAACAAATAAGCAGGCTGAGAAGGCCAGGGAACTACTACAGCATCAACTAACTCTGCCTGAGAATCTCTGGACCTCGCAAAATACTTGGGAAGTTTGTTGCTCAAATAAGAGGCCATCAGATCTATTTCTCACAGACCCCAAATAGCCACAATCTAATTGAACACATCCTGGTGAAGAGACCACTCCACTGAATGCAGAGACTGACAACTGAGAAAATCTGCCCCCTAGTTATTCACTATGAATTACAAAGACTAGACACAAATTGATTTCTGCCCAGGAGAGAATCCAAGACACCTCCATCATTGCCAAGGAACTGCAAGCTCCCCCGATGGTTGACATAAGCTATTGCAGTGACATTATCTGTCTGGAAATGGAGATAATACTCCATCTTCAAAAGAGGCCAAGCTTGAAGGGCTCTGAAAATTGCAACGAGTTTTAGAACATTGATTGTTAACCTTGCCAACCACGGATCCCAAACTCCCTGTGTGGTCACTGACCAGCAAACAGCTCCCCAACCTGAGAGACTTGCATCTGCAGTGATCAAAGTCCAAGTAGGATGAGCAAACAATGATCTTGCCACCAAATTAGAGACTGACTTGTACTGGAAATCTAAAAATATCATTTGAGACAGCCAAGTATAATCCCTGCACCATAGACGCAACATACAAAGGGCATCATATGAAATTGAGAAAAAGGAACTGCATCTGAGGCTGCAATAATGGATAACAGGATTTTCATACACAGAGCCAATGAAGGTTCAGACAAGCTGAAACCAATTTTAACGTTCTCTACTCTGTTAGAGAAAGACTCATGGATACTGAATCTATTTGAAAACCCAAGAAAGTTAGCTTTGTCTAATGAACCAAAATACTCTTTAGAAAATTGATCCTCCAACCATGCTGTTGAAGAAACAGAAAGTCAGTTGGTGTGAGATTCTGCTAAAGGAAAAGATGGAGCTTGAATCAAGATGTCATCCAGGTATGGAAACACTGAAATACCCGGAGACCTGGTCACACACACAAAAGGGCACCCAGAAATTTTGTGAATATTCTTGGAGTTGTAGCCAGACCAGGTAGAGCAACAAACTGAAAAAATGCCTGTCCAGAAAGGCAAACCTCAGAAACTAGACTCTTAAGCAAACCCAAAAGTTATGCACTAGCAGAGTCTTCAGAATACTGCCCTGAAAGACTAGACTACCAGTAAGTAGAAGCAGCAGCTACATAACCAATAGAAACTGCTGACCTGAGAATATAACCTGCATGTAAAAAGGCCCTTCTATGAAAAGACTAACTTTCTGTCTAAAGGGTATTTAACAGAAGTACTGTGTTCTAAAGGAATAGAAGTATGTTTAGCCACAGTGGAAATGGCCCCATCCACCTTGGGAACCATTTCCCATAAATCTAAATTAGCAGCAGGTAAAAGGATATAACTTTTAAACCTTACAGCCCTAGAAATCATGTCAGAGACAGCATCAGGTACAGGGAAAACCCCAGGGAGATTAACGACAGTCTTGAAAACTGAATTTAAACAATTACATGGCTTATCAGAAATTTTATGATCTTTAATCCTTAAAGTTATTAAGACCCAGAGTAAACGTCACCATCTGAAGACAAAAACGGTATCCCTGGTCTCAGGGCACAAAGCACTTGTAGAAGATAAAATCTGAACTGACCTTTTACGCTTGTTTGTTTTTGGGAGAGCTAGATTGGACTGATTACATTAACAAATCAAAACATGAGTCACATAAATGATCTGGAGAAGGCACTTCAGCTTTCTTACAATAAGCACACCTAATAATTGTAAAAAGGTGTTCAGTTGACTCAGTTTCTTGGGTAGATTTAGGAACAGAATTTGACTGCTACATTATAGCATATGGCAAAGCAATGCAATAAAACACTATAATCCCCTTAAAAAGCTCTTGAGTAATGGAAATCCCCTCCTAAGAAACTTTTAAAAATTGACTCACAGGTACAATGTGCACTAAGCCAAACTGCAAAACAAAGTAGGAGAAATTAACATTGAAACCAAAGACAGATAACACTCCTTAGTGCGTGCAGAAAGCTTTACAACTAAAAAGGGAATTTTGTGCAGCAAAACCCAACGTTTACATAACCTAGAACGAACGTGCGCTAACCCGACATGCGTAAACTGACACATGAAAAAAATAAAACAGAGAAAGACTAAATGGATGTGCGCTAACTCAACAAGCGTTAACCAAACGTAAGTAAAACAGAGGCTGACGTGCGAAAAAACAAAGTGCGCTAAAAAAAGCAGAGCCGTGCAAAACGGCAAGGGAACAGCGAAAACGATCTGTCCCAAGGAGAGATATATATATATATAGTGCACAAAACATAGCTATACGAGTGTCTAGATGTTAATAAAATGATATTTACCAGTAGACACTCGTCCACTAGCAAGCAAGCAGCAGACATATCAGCATAGGTTATGAGATAGCATTATATTGTAGATCTATAAAAAGGGAGGCAAAAGACAAGTCCCTGCTACAAGTTAGAGGGTTTATGAAAAATGGAGGTTAAAAAAAGAATCATAAACCCCATATACATCCTTTTGACAAGCACTGTAATCTAAGGGGAAACCGGGCCTCAATATACACTGAAAACCCCTTTCTGTCTTCACTCTTTAACTACCTCCAGCGAAGGCAAAGTAAAGACCAAGGTATGTGTAGGGTGAACAGGTTTTATAGAGCTCTTGGGGTTTGGGAATGTTTGCCTCCTCCAAGAGTAAAGGATCCTGGACTCTCACCACTGGTATGAAAAATTCTTAGTTCAAGTATGCATGAAAAAAAAAAATTGTATTGAATGTACGAAAATGTCAAAATAACAAAGTACTTAACTTCCCAGAATACTTCGTAAAATGACTGAAATGTTTATTTTTTTCTTCTTTAGTAAATCTGAAGTTTTAATCAAATATCTCAAATCCCTCTATGTTGGTGAAATGTATAGCCATTCACTCCTCATGCATAAAATTGTGACAACCAACTTCTCATGCATGTGAAAACCTGTGCCAAGGGCTTTTCTCCTATTTAGTACTCACATTTAAGGTTTTCCTGATGAAGGGGGCTCCTGGTGCCAACAGCTCCTCAATAGAAACCGGCCTTTTTAACACTTGGAGAAAAAAACGCACAAAAAATAAATTTTAATAAACATACTTGCACATCTACAGGTGAAACTCGAAAAATTTGAATATTGTGCAAAAGTTAATTTCACTAATGCAACCTAAAAAAGGTGAAACTAATATATGAGATAGACTCATTACATGCAAAGCAAGTTCAAGCCGTGATTTGTCATAATTGTGATGATTATGGCTTACAGCTCATGAAAACCCCAAATCCACAATCTCAGAAAATTAGAATATTGTGAAAAGGTGCAATATTCTAGGCTCAAAGTGTCCCTTTCTAATCAGCTAATTAAGTCATAACACCTGCAAATGGTTCCTGAGCCTTTTAAATGGTCTCTCAGTCTGGTTCAGTAGGAATCAAAATCATGGGAAAGCCTGCTGACCTGACAGTTGTGCAGAAAACCATAATTGACACCCTCCATAAGGAGGGAAAGCCTCAAAAGGTAATTGCAAAAGAAGTTGGATGTTCCCAAAGTGCTGTATCAAAGCACATTAATAGAAAGTTATGTGGAAGGGAAAAGTGTGGAAGAAAAAGGTGCACAAGCAGCAGGGATGACCGCAGCCTGGAGAGAATTGTCAGGAAAAGGCCATTCAAGTGTTGGGGACTTTCACAAGGAGTGGACTGAGGCTGGAGTCAGTGCATCAAGAGTCACCACACACAGATGGATCCTGGACATGGGCTTCAAATGTCGTATTCCTCTTGTCAAGCCTCTCCTGAACAACAAACAATGTCAGAAGCGTCTTACCTGGACTAAAGAAAAACAGACCTGGTCTGTTGCTCAGTGGTCCAAAGTCCTCTTTTCTGATGAGAGCAAATTTTGAATCTCATTTGAAAACCAAGGACCCAGAGTATGGAGGAAGAATGGAGAGGCACACACTGCAAGATGCTTGAAGTCCAGTGTGAAGTTTCCACAGTCTGTGTTGATTTGGGGAGCCATGTCATCTGCTGGTGTTGGTCCACTGTGCTTCATTAAGTCCAGGGTCAATGCAGCCGTCTACCAGGAGATTTTGGAGCACTTCATGCTTCCTTCCGCAGACGAGCTCTATGGGGATGCAAACTTCATTTTCCAGCAGGACTTTGCACCTGCCCACACTGCCAAAAGCACAAAAACCTGGTTCAATTACCGTGGGATTACTGTGCTTGATTAGCCAGCAAACTCGCCTGACCTGAACCCCATAGAGAATCTATGGGGCATTGCCAAGAGAAAGATGAGAGACATGAGACTGAACAATGCAGAAGAGCTGAAGGCAGCTATTGAAGCATCCCGGTCTTCCATAACACCTCTGTAGTGCCACACGCTGAAAGCTTCCATGCCACGCCGCATTGAGGCAGTAATTGCTGCAAAAGGGGCCCAAACCAAGTACATCCAGTATGCATGCTTATACTTTTCAGAGGTCTGATATTGTTCTATGTACAATCCTTGTTTTATTATTATTGCATGTAGTAAGAAAATTTATGCTTGCCTGATAAATGTATTTCTTTTTTGACACGAGTCCACGGATCATCTTAAATTACTAATGGGATCCAATACCCAAGCTAGAGTACACAGATGATACGGGAGGGACAAGACAGGGCACCTAAACGGAAGGCACCACTGCTTGAAGAACCTTTATCCCAAAAGCAGCCAGCTTTTGGGATCAGCAGGAGGTCAGCAAAGAGCACCACAGCAGAGCTGTTAAATAGCTCCCCCCTTCCCTCCCACTCCAGTCATTCGACCGAAGTTAAGGAAAGAAAGGAAAAGCCAAGGTGCAGGTGTCTGAATTTTATAATAACCAACAACCTGTCTTACAAGAACAGGGCAGGCCCTGGACTCATAGTGTCAAAAAAGAAATAAATTTATCAGGTAAGCATAAATTTTCTTTTTTAAGACATGATGAGTCCACGGATCATCTTAATTACTAATGGGATCCAATACCCAAGCTAGAGTACACAGATGATACGGGAGGGACAAGACAGGGCACCTAAACGGAAGGCACCACTGCTTGAAGAACCTTTATCCCAAAAGCAGCCTCAGCCGAGGCAAAAGTGTCAAATTTACAGAATTTTGAAAAAGTGTGAAGAGAGGACCAAGTTGCAGCCTTGCAAATCTGTTCCACAGAAGCTTCATTTTTGAATGCCCATGAGGAAGCAACAGCCCTCGTGGAATGAGCCGTAACCTTCTCGGGAGGCTGCTGTCCAGCAGTTTCATATGCAAAACGTATGATACCTTTCAGCCAAAAAGAGAGAGAGAAGTAGCCGTAGCTTTCTGTCCCTTACGTTTTCCTGAGAAAATCACAAACAAAGAAGAAGACTGACGAAAGTCCTTAGTCACCTGCAGGTAAAACTTTAAAGCACGGACCACATCCTGAGAAGAAGGATTAAGACACAAAGAAGGAACAACAATCTCCTGATTAATTATTCCTATCGGAAACAACCTTAGGAAGAAATCCTAGTTTTGTACGTAAAACCACCTTATCTGAATGGAAAATAAGATAAGGAGACTCATACTGCAATACTGAGAGCTCTGATACTCTACGAGCAGAAGAAATAGCAACAAGAAACAAAACCTTCCAAGATAACAACTTAAAATCTAAGGAATGCCTAGGCTCAAATGGAGCCCCTTGAAAAACTCTAGAACTAAAGTAAGACTCCATGGAGGAGTAACTGGTTTGAAAACAGGCCTGATCCTGACCAAGGCCTGACAAAATGATTGTTAATCTGGGACATCCGCCAGACGTTTGTGTAACAAAATAGATAAGGCCGAGATTTGACCCTTTAAAGAACTCGTCGATAAACCCTTCTCCAAACCTTCTTGGAGAAAGGACAAAATTCTAGGAATCCTAACTCTATTCCATGAGTAGCCCTTAGATTCACACCAATAGAGATATTTACGCCAAATCTTATGGTAAATCCTTCTAGTCACAGGCTTACAAGCCTGAATCATGGTCTCTACGACCAAGTCAGAAAACCCCCGCTTGGATAAAATTAAGCATTCAATCTCCAAGCAGTCAGCTTCAGAGAAACTAGATTTGGGTGAAGGAAGGGCCCTTGAATCAGAAGGTCCTTCCTCAACGGAAGTCTCCAGGGCGGCAGGGATGCCATCTCCACCAGATCTGCGTACCAAATCCAGCGAGGCTATGCCGGTGAGGATCACTGAGGCCCTTTCCTGTTTGATTTGAGCAATTATCCAAGGAAGAAGAACAAACGGAGGAAATAGGTATGCTAGACTGAAGTTCCAAGGAACCGCCAGAGCATCTATAAGTTCCGCCTGGGGGTCCCTGAACCTTGACCCGTATCTAGGGAGCTTGGCATTCTGTCGAGATGGCATGAGATCCAATTCCTGCTGACCCCAATTGAGAATCAGGTTGGAGAACATTTATGGATGGAGCTCCCACTCTCCCGGATGAAAAGTCTGCCATCGCTAAGGAACTCATCGTTCCTCCCTGATAATTGATGTAAGCCACTGTAGTTATGTTGTCCGACTGGAACCTGATAAACTGGAGCGTGGCTAACTGAGGCTAGGACAGGAGAGCATTGTAGATCGCTCTCAGTTCCAGAATGTTTATAGGAAGAAGAACAGACCCTGAACCTTTAGGGAGCCCCAGACTGCTCCCCACCCCAGAAGGCTGGCGTCCGTTGTCACAATCACCCAAGATGGTCTGTGAAAGCAGGTTCCCTGGAAAAAATGATCCATAGACAAACACCATTGAAGAGAGTCCCTTGTCTCCTGGTCCAGAGTTATTCGAGGAGACAAGTCTGCATAGTCTCCGGTCCATTGTCTGAGCATGCTTAACTGCAGAGGTCTGAGGTGGAACCGAGCAAATGGGATGATGTCCATTGCCGCTACGGGAGTCTATTATTGTTCCCAAGAAGGTGACCCTTGTGTCTGGAACTAGGGAACTCTTTTCCAAATGTATCTTCCACCCATGAGTTCTCAGGAAGGATAACACTATGTCAGTGTGGGATCTTGCTTGCTGAAAAGATGGTGCCTGGATTAGAATATCGTCTAACAGCGATCGCAGAACCTTTGTGAAAATTCTGGGAGCAGTGGCCAGCCCGAAAGGAAGAGCCATGAATTGGAAGTGCTTGTCCTGGAAGGCAAACCTTAATAACCTGTGATGATCCCTGTGAATCGGAACATGTAGGTACGCATCCTTTAAATCCACAGTTGTCATAAATTGACCCTCCTGGATTAAGGGAAGAATGGAACGAATAGTTTCCATCTTGAAGGACGGAACCCTTAGAGATTTGTTTAGACTCTTGAGGTCTAAAATTGGTTTGAAGGTTCCCTCTTTTTTTGGGAACCACGAACAGATTGGAATAAAAACCCTGCCCCTGTTCCAGTACTGGAACAGGAACAATCACTCCCAGGGCAGAGGTCTCTTACGCAACGTAAGAACGCCTCTCTCTTTGTCTGGTTTGCAGATAACCTTGAAAGTAGAAACCTGCCTCTGGGAGAAAAACTTTTGGACTCTAGTTTGTATCCCTGGGACACAATCTCTATTGCCCAGGGATCCTGAACCCAAACCCGAGCGAAGGAGAGTCTGCCCCCTACAAGATCCGGTCCCGGATCGGGGGCATGCCCTTCATGTTGTCTTGGATTCAATTGTAGGCTTCTTGGACTGCTTTCCCATAGTCCAAGATTGGTTAGGTCTCCATGCAGGTTTAGATTGTTCCAAGTTATTTCTCTTATCCTGAGGGAGGGAAAAGTCCTTATATCCCGTAATATCTGAGTTATTTCCATCAAACCAGGTCCTTCCCTTGTAAGGATCCCCAAGGTTTAGACTTAGATGAGACATCCGCAGACCAGGATCTTAATCCTAATACTCTGCGGATTATTATAGGAAGCTTGAAAACTTAACTTCCCCTGAAGGCAAGCCTCTGAAGAGAATAAGTTGGTTAACTTCAAGGCCCATATCCAGTCCTGGATAGATAGATATATTATTTATATTGCCACACTAGTAATGTGAACATTGCATGTAGTCGTTGTAAACCCTAGTGTAGATACGTTATTATACCTCCTGGGAACCGTCAGCCAAGACTCCTCAATAGAGTCTGGCACCAGAAACATCCATTAAAGTTAGGAGGAAAAAAGGGTACCCGATTTCTGGTACCAGAAATTACGTACACCTTGGAGGGCACATCAAAAAAAAAAATCGTATAGCTTTACTGTACGGGTTAGGGTCGACTACGCTAGAAAGTCGGAGTCGTTCAGATAGTTAAAACCTCCATAGGGAACAAATGGAGGTGTTCAAGCTTAAATTACTTCATTATTAGATAAAGGAATTACCCAGACAGAGTCTGAGATTTTCTCCCCTTATATACTACCAAAGTATATTCCCTATAGGTTACAGGGAAGAAACATTCGGAATAGCATCTTGCAAGTAACTCCAAATGGAGTTAGTGAGGAATCGCAGGGCACTGCATGTGTGGGCTATAAAAATTTATTAACATTTGAGGAGATTTTTTTTTTTTTTTTTTTAATCCCTATAGTTCTCATAACATAATGAACAAAGAAAAGGATTTGAGGATCCACACTTGCTACAAAAAACATAAGGTGACACTTCTGTAGGGTCTCTTGAACCAAACTGACTCACATATGAAGCATATTCAAATAAAAGACTTAACTTTTTTAATTAAATTGAAACACAATGTTCATGTGCCTTTAAAGATGCTTAATTAGCCAGGAAGGCACTGTGACATGATAATGTGTGTATGTATTAAATCACGTAAGACGTTACTGTCTCATTACATTTTAAAGATTAACTTTTTATTCTTATGCAGGCAGAAATGGGTGGATTGGTACATAAGGAAGTCCGCCTCTGCAAACCTCCTCTACACCTCAGCTAAACGCAGCTGAGGTGCCTGCCAGCCCATCCACACAAAATTCTGCTGCAACTGAAGAGCTGCTCTAAGCGCAAAAACTCAAACTAAACAGCCTCCGTTCCTTCCGATAACTGGAAGAGTTAGGAACAAGTTGCGCAACTAAATTGGCGCCACATAAGTTCCGCCCATTGTGGGCGTATCAATAACTCTCTCCTCTGTTGCCATTATCCATAGTTTAACTACAGTAAACAAATAACAGATTGACCAGCTTTTTATACAACTGCGTAGTCCGTTTGTATATTTTAACACAATAACCCCCTACGTACTGAGCTTGCTCTAATTTTCCTGTAGCAGCGCCCAAACTCGTAGTAGTTAACATGTAATTTCCCGGTCGGTTAATATTATGTTATGAAACCGCCGGGAGATGAGGGTCACGTCGCATTCAGCCCCAGTGCCTGCGTCCAAGCTGTCATAGTGTCCCCTAACACAATAGCAGAATCTATCCCAATTTTAATGAGGCTTGAATAAAATAATAAAGTACCCAAACTTTTTTCTCAGATGTCCTTTCTACCCCCAGAAAAAAAAAGTCAGCACTTACCTCATCTTCTGCCTGACAGCAAGGGAGTTCCCAGGTTTAAGAGGTCCTCTCCCTCCTATGGACCTGTGATAAAAGAAAAAACTGAGTAAGGTCCCTCAGGTTTTCAGGGTTAGGGCAGCATCAATATGGGAGGCGCAGTGAGAATTATGTCCCACAAGTTCCCATTGCTCTAAAGCCACCAATGCTCTACTGAAGAGACCGATATGGACTACGGCTACACCACAGGACAAAGCAGCACAATCTTGCACTACTTTTAAAAATAATTAACTCTTGATTGAAGAATCTTATCGAACACCTCACTTTACCACTTCCTAGCACTAACGTAGGCAAAGAGAATGACTGGAGTGGGAGGGAAGGGCGGAGCTATTTAACAGCTCTGCTGTGGTGCTCTTTGCCGCCTCCTGCTGACCAGGAGGTGAATATCCCATTAGTAATTAAGATGATCCGTGGACTCATGTCTTAAAAAAGAAATTCTAGTTTTCTGAGATTGTGGATTTGGGGTTTTCATGAGCTGTAAGCCATAATCATCACAATTATGAAAAATCACGGCTTGAACTATCTTGCTTTGCATGTAATGAGTCTCTCTCATATATTAGTTTCACCTTTTAGGTTGCATTAGTGAAATAAATTAACTTTTGCACGATGTTCTAATTTTTTGAGTTTCACCTGTATATCTTCTCCATGTTGCAAGTCTTTATTAAAGATATTAGTAGTCAAAGGACCAGAATCCTTATTACCGCTATTGCCATTAAACTTCTTAGTAAGCACAGTCGCTAACTCACCTGATGGAGGGGTCATCAGAGGCATGGAAGGCTGTGAATAATGGTAGCCACCACTAGATGTAGGATTGGAGTAGCTACTTCTCCTCACAGTAGGCTGAGCCTTTTCATCATAAGTCTCTACTGGAAAAGAGTCAATGAAAAGTATGTTATATTTGGAGGCAGCAGTCATTTTTATCATGCTTCACAAAATCTTTTTCCTCTAATCCCATAAAGAAGAAGGGGAAAAAAAAAACCTCAAGATGGAATATCAGTATTTCTTGCAACCCAAAACTATTGCTGCTCTACAGTGTTCTACCCAGGGCCTTTTTATTGGGTGCACCCTCTGGCTGATTTTACTCACCACACGGCTAAAATTTAAGTAAAATTAGATAGTATTAAAAGTTTTCAATGTTTATTGTGCAAATTATCATTAAATACATTTTTGTTAAAAAAAGCAATTAATTTGAGCTAAAGATAGAAGAAAATGTTAGCATATTATGAAGTATTACACTATCCCCCAGCTACTTCATAATGCCCCCCAGCTGGTGACATTTTCTGTGAACACTGCTCTACATTGAAGCAGACTTCACCCTCCCAGCCATAGCAAGTTTGAACCACATCTTTAGACTGTAATATTGAAACATATGTAAATACTACTGTGAGTAAGTATGTTTATGTACAGTATGTTTTAAACTTGGTGTTAAAGTTTGTGCTAGATATCTCAATAAAGATTGGGGCAAACAATTTCTTCTGAAACCATACAGATTTGCGATTTAAAACCATTAAAGGGACACTGAACCCAATTTTTTTCTTTTGTGATTCAGATAGGAGCATGCAATTTTAAGCAACTTTCTAATTTACTCCTATTATTAATTTTTATTCGTTATATTGCTATCTTTATTTGAAAAACATAATTTATTCTTACCTGATAAATTTATTTCTCTTGTAGTGTATCCAGTCCACGGATCATCCATTACTTATGGGATATTCTCCTTCCCAACAGGAAGTTGCAAGAGGATCACCCACAGCAGAGCTGCTATATAGCTCCTCCCCTCACTGTCATATCCAGTCATTCGACCGAAAACAAATAGAGAAAGGAGAAACCATAGGGTGCAGTGGTGACTGTAGTTTAATTAAAATTTAGACCTGCCTTAAAAAGGACAGGGCGGGCCATGGACTGGATACACTACAAGAGAAATAAATTTATCAGGTAAGCATAAATTATGTTTTCTCTTGTTAAGTGTATCCAGTCCACGGATCATCCATTACTTATGGGATACCAATAACAAAGCTAAAGTACACGGATGATGGGAGGGACAAGGCAGGATTAAACGGAAGGAACCACTGCCTGAAGAACCTTTCTCCCAAAAACAGCCTCCGAAGAAGCAAAGGAATAAAATTTGTAAAATTTGGAAAAAGTGTGAAGCGAAGACCAAGTCGCGGCCTTGCAAATCTGTTCAAGAGAGGCCTCATTTTTAAAGGCCCAGGTGGAAGCCACAGCTCTAGTAGAATAAGCTGTAATCCTTTCAGGGGGCTGCTGTCCAGCAGTCTCATAGGCTAGGCGTATTCTCCGAAGCCAAAAGGAAAGAGAGGTTGCCGAAGCTTTTTGACCTCTCCTCTGTCCAGAGTAAACGACAAACAGGGTAGATGTTTGACGAAAATCTTTAGTAGCTTGTAAGTAAAACTTCAAGGCACGGACTACGTCCAGATTATGTAAAAGACGTTGCTTCTTTGAAGAAGGATTAGGACTCAATGATGGAACAACAATCTCTTGATTGATATTCCTGTTAGAAACCACCTTAGGTAAAAACCCAGGTTTGGTACGCAGGACTACCTTATCTGCATGAAAAATCAGATAAGGAGAATCACATTGTAAGGCAGATAGCTCAGAGACTCTCCGAGCCGAGGAAATAGCCATCAAAAACAGAACTTTCCAAGATAAAAGCTTAATATCAATGGAATGAAGGGGTTCAAACGGAACTCCTTGAAGAACTTTAAGGACCAAGTTTAAGCTCCACGGGGGAGCAACAGGTTTAAACACAGGCTTAATTCTAACCAAAGCCTGGCAAAATGCCTGGACGTCTGGAACCTCTGCCAGACGCTTGTGCAAAAGAATAGACAGAGCAGAAATCTGTCCCTTTAAGGAACTAGCTGATAATCCTTTGTCCAAGCCCTCTTGGAGAAAGGACAATATTCTAGGAATCCTAACCTTACTCCATGAGTAATACTTGGATTCACACCAATAAAGATATTTACTCCATATCTTGTGGTAGATTTTCCTGGTAACAGGCTTTCGTGCCTGTATTAAAGTATCAATGACTGACTCGGAGAAGCCACGCTTTGATTGACTGCATGGAGATTGAACGCTTGATTCTGTCTCAGAGAAATTAGATTTGGATGATTGAAAGGACCTTGTATAAGAAGGTCCTGTCTTAGAGGCAGAGTCCATGGTGGAAAGGATGACATGTCCACTAGGTCTGCATACCAAGTCCTGCGTGGCCACGCAGGTGCTATCAGAATCACCAATGCTCTCTCCTGCTTGATTTTGGCAATCAGTCGAGGGAGCAGAGGAAACGGTGGAAACACATAAGCCAGGTTGAAGAACCAAGGCGCTGCTAGAGCATCTATCAGCGTCGCTTCTGGGTCCCTGGACCTGGATCCTTAACAAGGAAGCTTGGCGTTCTGGCGAGACGCCATGAGATCCAACTCTGGTTTGCCCCAACGATGAATCAACTGAGCAAACACCTCCGGATGGAGTTCCCACTCCCCCGGATGGAAAGTCTGACGACTTAGAAAATCCGCCTCCCAGTTCTCCACGCCTGGGATATGGATTGCTGACAGGTGGCAAGAGTGGTACTCTGCCCAGCGAATTATTTTTGAGACTTCTAACATCGCTAGGGAACTCCTGGTTCCCCCTTGATGGTTGATGTAAGCCACAGTCGTGATGTTGTCCGACTGAAATCTGATGAACCTCAGTGTTGCTAACTGAGGCCAAGCCAGAAGAGCATTGAATATCGCTCTTAACTCCAGAAAATTTATTGGAAGGAGTTTCTCCTCCTGAGTCCACGATCCCTGTGCCTTCAGGGAATTCCAGACTGCACCCCAACCTAGAAGGCTGGCATCTGTTGTTACAATTGTCCAATCTGGCCTGCGAAAGGTCATACCCTTGGACAGGTGTACCCGAGACAACCACCAGAGAAGAGAATCTCTGGTCTCTTGATCCAGATTTAGCAGAGGGGACAAATATGTGTAATCCCCATTCCACTGACTCAGCATGAATAATTGCAGCGGTCTGAGATGAAGGCGCGCAAATGGCACTATGTCCATTGCCGCTACCATTAAGCCGATTACCTCCATACACTGAGCTACCAAAGGGCGCGGAATGGAGTGAAGAACACGGCAAGCATTTAGAAGTTTTGATAACCTGGACTCCGTCAGGTAAATTTTCATTTCTACAGAATCTATAAGAGTCCCTAAGAAGGAGACTCTTGTGAGTGGGGATAGAGAACTCTTTTCCTCGTTCACTTTCCACCTGTGCGACCTCAGAAATGCCAGAACTATCTCTGTATGAGACTTGGCAACTTGAAAGCTTGACGCCTGTATCAGGATGTCGTATAGATACGGAGCCACC
The DNA here is from genome assembly GCF_027579735.1 of Bombina bombina. Taxonomy (NCBI): domain Eukaryota; kingdom Metazoa; phylum Chordata; class Amphibia; order Anura; family Bombinatoridae; genus Bombina; species Bombina bombina. The sequence goes on along the minus strand of NC_069499.1, from coordinate 984,831,239 downwards.
GCTATGCCTCGCGGTCTTAGAACCGCCAGAAGTGAACCCAGAACCTTTGTAAAGATTCTCGGGGCTGTAGCCAACCCGAAGGGAAGAGCTACAAATTGGTAATGCCTGTCTAGAAAGGCAAACCTTAGAAACCGATGATGATCTTTGTGAATCGGTATGTGAAGGTAGGCATCCTTTAAGTCCACTGTGGTCGTGTACTGACCTTCTTGGATCATGGGTAGGATGGTCTGAATAGTTTCCATTTTGAAAGATGGAACTCTGAGGAATTTGTTTAAGATCTTTAGATCCAAAATTGGTCTGAAGGTTCCCTCTTTTTTGGAACCACAAACAGATTTGAATAAAAACCCTGTCCTTGTTCCGTCCGCGGAACTGGATGGATCACTCCCATTACTAGGAGGTCTTGCACACAGCGTAGGAATGCCTCTTTCTTTATCTGATTTGCAGATAGCCTTGAAAGATGAAATCTCCCTTGTGGAGGGGAAGCTTTGAAGTCCAGAAGATATCCCTGAGATATGATCTCCAACGCCCAGGGATCCTGAACATCTCATGCCCACGCCTGGGCGAAGAGAGAAAGTCTGCCCCCTACTAGATCCGTTGCCGGATAGGGGGCCGTTCCTTCATGCTGTCTTAGAGGCAGCAGCAGGCTTTCTGGCCTGCTTGCCTTTGTTCCAGGACTGGTTAGGTTTCCAGGCCTGCTTAGATTGAGCAAAAGTTCCCTCTTGTTTGAAGCGGAGGAAGTTGATGCTGCACCTGCCTTGAAATTTCGGAAGGCATGAAAATTAGACTGTTTGGCCTTTGCTTTGGCCCTGTCCTGAGGAAGGGTGTGACCCTTACCTCCAGTAATGTCAGCAATAATTTCCTTCAAACCAGGCCCGAATAAGGTCTGCCCCTTGAAAGGAATGATGAGTAATTTAGACTTCGAAGTCACGTCAGCTGACCAGGATTTAAGCCATAGCGCCCTACGCGCTTGGATGGCGAATCCGGAATTCTTAGCCGTTAGTTTAGTCAAATGAACAATGGCATCAGAAACAAATGAGTTAGCTAGCTTAAGTGTTCTAAGCTTGTCAATAATTTCAGTCAATGGAGCTGTATGGATGGCCTCTTCCAGGGCCTCAAACCAGAATGCCGCCGCGGCCGTGACAGGCGCAATACATGCAAGGGGCTGTAAAATAAAACCTTGTTGAATAAACATTTTCTTAAGGTAACCCTCCAATTTTTTATCCATTGGATCTGAAAAAGCACAACTGTCCTCAACCGGGATAGTAGTACGCTTTGCTAAAGTAGAAACTGCTCCCTCCACCTTAGGGACCGTCTGCCATAAGTCCCGTGTAGTGGCGTCTATTGGAAACATTTTTCTAAATATAGGAGGTGGTGAAAAAAGCACACCCGGTCTATCCCACTCCTTGCTAATAATTTCTGTAAGCCTTTTAGGTATAGGAAAAACATCAGTACACACCGGTACCGCATAGTATTTATCCAGCCTACACAATTTCTCTGGTACTGAAACTGTGTTACAGTCATTCAGAGCAGCTAATACCTCCCCAAGCAACACACTGAGGTTCTCAAGCTTAAATTTAAAAATTAGAAATCTCTGAATCAGGTTTCCCCGAATCAGAGATGTCACCCACAGACTGAAGCTCTCCATCCTCATGATCTGCATATTGTGACGCAGTATCAGACATGGCCCTTACAGCATCTGCGCGCTCTGTATTTCTCCTAACCCCAGAGCAATCGTGCTTGCCTCTTAATTCAGGCAACCTGGATAATACCTCTGACAGGGTATTATTCATGATTGCAGCCATGTCCTGCAAGGTAATCGCTATGGGCGTCCCTGATGAAATTGGCGCCATATTAGCGTGCATCCCCTGAGCGGGAGGCGAAGGGTCTGACACGTGGGGAGAGTTAGTCGGCATAACTTCCCCCTCGTCAGAATCTTCTGGTGATATTTATTTTATAGTTAAAGACTGATCTTTACTGTTTAAGGTGAAATCAATACATTTAGTACACATTCTCCTATGGGGCTCCACCATGGCTTTCAAACATAATGAACAAGTAGTTCCTCTGTGTCAGACATGTTTAAACAGACTAGCAATGAGACTAGCAAGCTTGGAAAACACTTTAAACAAGTTACAAGTTTACAAGCAATATAAAAAATGTTACTGCACCTTTAAGAAACATAAATTTTGTCAAAATTTGAAATAACAGTGAAAAAAGGCAGTTACACTAACGAAATTTTTACAGTGTATGTAACAAGTTAGCAGAGAATTGCACCCACTTGCAAATGGATGATTAACCCCTTAATACCCAAAACGGAATAAAAGACAAAAACGTTTTTTTTTTGTTTTTTTTTTTCAAACAGTCACAACAACTGCCAGAGCTCTACTGTGGCTTTTTACCTCCCTCAAAAACGACTTTGAAGCCTTTTGAGCCCTCCAGAGATGTCCTGGATCATGCAGGAAGAAGCTGGATGTCTGTGTCTGTAATTTTTGCTGTGCAAAAAAAACGGCAAAATAGGCCCCTCCCACTCATATTACAACAGTGGAAAGCCTAAGGAAACTGTTTCTAGGCCAAATTCAAGCCAGCCATGTGGAAAAAAACTAGGCCCCAATAAGTTTTATCACCAAATACATATAAAAACGATTAAACATGCCAGCAAACGTTTTATATTACATTTTTATAAGAGTATGCATCTCTATTAATAAGCCTGATACCAGTAGCTCTCACTGCATTTAAGGCTTTACTTACATAAGTTCGGTATCAGCAGCATTTTCTAGCAAATTCCATCCCTAGAAAAATATTAACTGCACATACCTTATTACAGGAAAACCTGCACGCCATTCCCTCTCTGAAGTTACCTCACTCCTCAGAATATGTGAGAACAGCCATGGATCTTAGTTACTTCTGCTAAGATCATAGAAAACGCAGGCAGATTCTTCTTCTAAATACTGCCTGAGATAAACAGTACACTCCTGCACCATTTAAAAATAACAAACTTTTGATTGAAGAATAAACTAAGTATAAAACACCACACTCCTCTTACGACCTCCATCTTGGTTGAGGCTTGCAAGAGAATGACTGGATATGACAGTGAGGGGAGGAGCTATATAGCAGCTCTGCTGTGGGTGATCCTCTTGCAATTTCCTGTTGGGAAGGAGAATATCCCATAAGTAATGGATGATCCGTGGACTGGATACACTTAACAAGAGAAAAGAAGGCATATAAGCTTTTTTCTTGGTTCAGAACTACGGACAACACTTTTTTTTATTGGTGGATGAATTTATCCACCAATTAGCAAGGACAACCCAGGTTGTACACCAAAAATGGGCTGGCACCAAACTTACATTCTTGCATTTCAAATAAAGATACTAAGAGAATAAAGAAAATTTGATAATAGGAGTAAATTAGAAAGTTGCTTAAAATGTCATGCTCTATCTGAATCACAAAAGAAAAAATTTAGGTTAAGTGTCCCTTTAAGTGGTGGGGAGATGCCATCCCCTTAATTTTTTATAATAAGCCTTGTGGGTAAAACAACAAACATAAAAAGCTGCTTCAGCTAATCTCACCACAAACAAAGCTGGTATGAGGAAGATCAGAGCTGAGTTTGCGCAAACAGAAGGGGCTGTCTGGAGAGTCTGGCCTGGGTTCTGCACAGGACTGTAGGTCGTTCAGAACCTCGATCAATTTCCTCCTCCGGCGGAAATTAATGCAGAACTGGAATAGCGCATCTGAGTCAGAGAAATGTTGGTGGCCTGACACTGAATCATTACAGAGAAAAGAAAGCGTGTCAAACGTGTTCATTAAGACAAACAGTGACATCATATGCACTGCAGTTATATACTATACAGTATATATTATGTACACACACACCACATCACAGTGCTTAAAAGAAACAAAAGTGCAAAAAGAAAGAGTGTAAAAAAAAAAAAAACAACTATGGTTTTCAACAAAGAATAACAAAAGAACAAAGTACATTTGACAGGTCTCTAAAAATTGCATGCTCTGTTTGAATTGTAAAAATTTCATATAATTTTGACTTTCATATCCACTTAAAAAGGACCAATAAATAAGAGTACTTGCATAATCAACAAAAGCATAATAAAAAAGACATTGAAACAAAAACTTCCTCTGAAATTCATATCATCAACAGATTTATTTCTGACAAAATGCAACATTGCCTTCCATTTCCCAGCACCCTATATCATGTGACAGCCATCAGAAAATCACAGACTCATATGTATATACTGTGAGGCCCCAATTCCTACCATCCATGTGTTCAAAGTGCACATAATTTGATAATTGAAGTCAATTTTAGGTTGTTTAAAACTCAATGCTCTATCTGAATCTTGAAAAGTTCATTTTGACTTTAGTGTAAGCATTCTGTTCTCATCTGTCTGAAACAGCTTTTGAAATGCTTACGGCTTTTGAATGGATGAATGAACTTGGCTGAAAGTTGACAGTTTTGTTTAGATTTCAAGTCTCTAGAGATGTTAATAGTAAATTAGTTCAATATTAGGAGATAACTTGTGGGGGGGGGACATTTTTGAAATTGAGAAAGGAGAACTTTTTAAAACAATTACAGTTTAGCCTATTGCACTAATTTTCATTAAATTTGACAAGGTGTTGGATATTATGTGGCAGTTTGTTCATAGATTGGTTTAGTAAAATTTTGCTCATTAAATTCAGAAATGCAAAGCCTTAAACTCGTGCTATAATAGTTTTATATACACGTGCACAAAAATGGAACTGGACATTTGGATTAAATGTTTACATTTATTTAATGCTATATATTTTTTACCTTCTTTCAATTTTAGGGTTAGATTGATTTAAACAGATATACTATAGGATACCGGATAATTTTTTTTTTATTTTTATTTTTTTAAGACCAGTTGCTGATTTTGTCAAGGCTTACACTGCAACATATCTATCCTTAAAAGGGACAGTCAACACCAGAATTGTTGTTTAAAAAGAAAGATAATGCCTTTATTACCCATTCCCCAGTTTTGCATAACCAACAGTTATAATAATACACATTTTACCTCTGTGATTACCTTGTATCTAAGCTTCTGTTGACTGCCCCCTTATTTCAGTTCTTTTGACAGACTTGTATTTTAGCCAATCAGTGCTCACTCTTAGGTCACCTCACGTACATGAGCTCAATGTTATCTATATTAAACACATGAACTAATGCCCTCTAGTGGTCGAAATGTATTTAGATTAGAGGCAGTCTTCAAGGTCTAAGAAATTAGCATATGAACCTCCTTGTTTTAGCTTTCAAATAAGAATACCAAGAGAACAAAGCAAAATTGGTGATAAAAGTAAATTGGGAAGTTGTTTAAAATTAAAATCATGAGAGTTTTTTGGGACTGCAAAACAATGCATTTTACTACATATGACAGTGGCTAGCCTTGTTGACTGCAGACTCAAGCCTGTAGTCAAGGCAAGTGGTGGGTGGAGTTTGGCTATTGAAAAACAATTGCAGTAAAAAAAAAAAAAAAATGTAATTTGTTTTGAAAAATGTTTAGACTTAGCTGATCTGTTTTTCTTCAGCAACACAACAGAAATGTGTTTTAATTACAAGGTGTTTACTGTTCCTTTAAAGAGACAGGATAATCCAAAATAAACTTCCGCGTTTCAGATAGAGGATGTCATTTTAAGACACAAACTCATTTCCATTATCAAATTGACTTTGTTCTCTTGGTATCCTTTGTTATAAATAATATGAACATATCCTCAGCAGCAGCAATGCACTACTGAGAGCTAGCTGACAATTGGTGGCAACACACATTTGTCTCATGATTGGCTCACTAAAAGTGTTCAGCTAGCTCCCAGTAGTACGCGGTTGCTGTAGAGCTGACTAACTACGTTTATTCCCTTTGCAGGGGTAAAACAGTTATATCCAAGCCATACGGCAGTAACACATATTAAAGCATTTTCTTTTTTTGTACCTTTAAAAACACTGCACTCTCTACCAGCTACAACAAGCCTACTGTTTAAATGCAGACTATGCATTTATTTATTTTTTACTAACCAAGTACCAAAACAAGGAGTTTTTAGAAAATAAAAAAACATGGTTTCTCTTACCATGCTGAATAATTCCAAACTCCAGCATTGCCCGGCACAGCTCCTCCCCATCAGTCCGTTTGGACACTTCCCCATGTTTGACCAACCAGTCTAACATCTCTTGGCCCAAGAAGGTCCGCCGATATTTTTCTGAACCTTGTTCCCGAACTTTAAGTATAGAATCCTCCTCATTTGCCATGCTAAAAATTGGGATGTAATAATATAAATCACTATGGGGTAGGGAATTCAGATTATAAACTTTTAGTGCATGTGGCTTAGAAGAACTTAAAGGGACAGTCTACACCTTAAAGTCTTACCTTAAATTAAGCTGCACATAGCCTCCTGCACCCCTTTCTATATCATGCAGCAGATCGCAATGTCATCAGTGGGTGAAGTTTGGCAGCCATTTCAAAGTGGCCAGAAACAATATTCATTTTAAAATAACTTTTTTTTACCGTTCCTGCTGCATGATATAGAAAGGGTTGTAGGAGGCTATTTGCAGCTTAAAGGGATAGTAAACCCAAATATTTTTCATGATTCAGATAGAGCATGCAATTTTAAGCAACTTTCTAATTTATTCCTATTATCAATTTTTCTTCGTTTTCTTGGAATCTTTATTTGAAAAAGCAGGAATGAAAGCTTTGGAGCCGGCCTAATTTTGGTTCAGTAACTGGATAGGGCTTGCTGATTGGTGGCTACATTCAGCCATCCATTCAGCAAGTGCAACCCAGGTTCTCTACCTAAAATGGGCCGGCTCCAAAGCCTTAAGTCCTGCTTTTTCAAATAAAGATAGCAAGAGAACTAAGAAAAAATGATAATAGGAGAAAATTAGAATGTTGCTTAAAATTGCATGCTCTATCTGAATCATTAAAGAAAACATTTGGGTTTACTATCCCTTTAATCTAAGGTAAGACTTTAAGGTGACTAAGGTGCAGACTGTCCCTTTAAGAACTGCTTTATTACTTAAACTTGACATTAATACGTCTAAAACCAAGCAGAGAATCGATTATACTGAAAACAGCCAGAGACAGTGCCATGGGCATCCATAAATAGGATATTAGAGACAAGTACAAATATATATCTATAGATTTAATACCCATCCATGTTTTAACCACCTAGCAAGATAAGCAGTTTGCATATTTACATCAATCATATGACCTCTAGAGAATTGTGTAACTCTTTAGTTGTAGACATTTCTCTGTTCCTTGTAACATGAAGTCACTTTTCTTGACCAACACATTTTATTTATCTGAACATAGTTTCCAATGTATTAAATATTCCATTATGACATCTATAGGGTCATATTACCCCTCAGTTGTAATAAGAGTATCTTCTTTTTCATATAAGTGTACTCAAGCATATATGGATAGAATTTTTGCTAAGAACATTTAAGTTTCAGCACACTGTTCTTATTACTGTAAGCCTGTTCTAGAAACAGATTAAGAAACAGCATAGGGTAAATGTGGACATTCCAATCCATAAAGTCAATTAAGCACTAATTTGAAAGAGGATATTCCCCTCTTTTAAATAAGTAATCATATGGGTATCTGGATTATGTTTTAACTGAACTCTAGCCAGTTAGAACACTGACTACATAATAATCACAGTTTAAAACCCTTTGTTGAAAGAAAAAATTCTACACTGGGGTTGTGATAAGGGCTCTTGTGTTGCTTATGCCCAGAATTAGTCATGTTGAACATTAGCATATGAATAATATAAGGGTTTTCGAAAAAATAAAAAACAAATATCATACCAGTATTTCCCATTCTTTAAAACCCTAAAGATTGTATGCTGTAATTAACACGTTCGTGTCTCCCACTGAAAGTCCATTATATAAATACTGTACCCTCAGTCAGATACTCACATATCATACAGCTTCTGGCCTCTAACGAAAATCTTTACATTTTTGCTTGGAGACAGGGTGCCATCATCATTTCGAAATCGATACAGCAGTTTGGCATCTTTAAATACTGCATACTCGTCACAGACTGTGTGAAGAGAAGAAGCAGTAAGAAATGCAAAGCGCAGGGCACAAACAAGATCAAAAAGAGAATGGGAGAATGAGACAGCAAGGGAAAGAGCGCGCAAGTGAAAGTGACCGAAAGTAGAAAGTCAGGTGAGAAATGAGAAGGGTCTGTCACAAAATCAGTGGTGTCCAAGTTTTTTGCAAGGGGCCACAAAGGGGGAAATTCCATTGGAGGGCTTTGTAGCATATTATTTTGTAAAGGGGAGATGAAAAGGGGGAGTGTGAAAGGGAGAATTGAAAGATGATGGAAAGGGGGGAGGGGGAAATGAGATAAAAACTAACGATCAAACCCTTCTGCAGACAACCTTTAATGCCAACACAGCACAGATTCTTTATTTTTTTATACTCCCTTGAATACCAGGAAAACAGTAGTACACAATAAATTTAAAACATACCTGGGTACCAAAAACACAGAAAAAAAAAAAGATAACACCCTTGAATGACAGTAAAATGGGCAGCAGTGAATGTAACCCCTTAGATAAGAGTATCACAGCAAAGTGATTTTTTTTTACCAATAGGACATACTGCAGATGTACTTTTCATTCATCCATCCAGTCCACCTTCAATCTCATTTCTTTACCAATATGGTAACAGACTTTCCAAGATGCCAATGCCAGGAAAAAGTGTCAGCTATCTTGGAAAAGCTGCTGCTAACATGTACAGTATATATATATATATATATATATATATATATATATATATATATATACATACATACATACACACACACACATCTGCTGCTCATGGGGAAAATGAGAATTAGTCGTCTTCTATCCCCTAGTATTGCATAATGGTGAAATCTTTAAATAAGCTGTCTTATTAAATAGCCATTTTACAAACCAAATGTGCCCTTGCAACGCACTCCTATTCTGGAAGCACAATCAGTACCCTTTATATCCATCCACCATGTGCCTTCAACATACATAATTGACTCATATGCATTAACGCCGTACTCACCATGATGGATAACGTTGTTGTCCATAAATGTTTGCATGATGCTAATGGCAGTCCCTCGGTCTGGAGCTTCTTTATGATCAATAAGCCAATCAACAAGCTCTTTAGCCACAAAACAGTTTGGGTATGTAAGCATGTGATGACAGCGGTCTTTAATCAGCTTGGCATTATGCAGGCGCAACCTAAAAGAACATACACACATTATATATTTGTATGGCTGTATTAGGGACCCAGGTTTTGGAAGAGACCTTGACGTGGTACCTGGGCTTGTCCCATTTGGCCAGATGCGATATCTAACTCTTCTAGTTTTGCTTTTAATCTTGGCTGAGAGCTTGTAAGTGAGTGCTGGACTTTCTCTGTGTGTTGTATTAATTTATTTTGTAATTTTCTCTATGGGCCTTGCACCCATACTTGTCTGGGGCTGACTCTGGGGAAATCACGGCTTACTGAGAGTGCTAAAGCATCCAGGGCTGAGCATGTTGCAGGGTCATAGGATGTGTACCCAGTCCAGTCTAAGAGTGCAGTCCCCTTCTGTGTTTTCTATATGTCTAGGGTGATTACATAAGTCTGTGAACCCTAACTTGTTCCCAGTTTGTTTGATTGAGAGCTTGCATTTGTATGGCTGTATTCAGGGTTTTTTAAGAGACCTTGACGTGGTACCTGGGCTTGTCCCATTTGGCCAGATGCTGTAACTAACTCTTCCAGTTTTGCTTTTAATCTTGGCTGAGAGCTTGTGAGTGCTGTACTTTCTCTAGATAAAGGGACAATTTGTGTAAGCACTTCTTTACATTTCCATTAGAGAGCTTGGCCGTACATGGAGCAGCTATAAACCACTGGAGAATACTGGGCACAGCTGGGCATTTACAAAAACCATGTGTTACCCTTTCAACACAAACCTTGTATATTTCCTCTACTGTTCTAAAAAGGTGTTAACTAGGTATAGGGTGGCCCTCAGACGTCTATGAAAAGGAAAAAAAAAAAGTGACCATTCTGTTTGTATATGACTCGGTTATCCGACTCAGCATTATTATAACTACTGCTACTATTTTATGAATGGAACCAGAAAAAGTGAGTATTAAACTCTGCTGGCGAGAGCGAGATTTAAAAAAAAAAAAAAAAAATCACACGTTTCAAGCTAATTACAAGAAATTAAACAATTTGCAATTTAAGGATACAGTATTCTGTCTTAAAAATGACACAAAACAACTAAAAATGTACAGAAATCCATTACTGTTTTCAATTACTAAACATTTTAGCAATACACATGTATTAGCACAGATGCTTCTAGTAAAAGCTGTTTTACAGTGTACAGAGCATAATATACTCTGTATGTACACATTAAAGGATTACTTTCTGTTATAATTTTTAAGCTAAACAACTAACATATTAAAGTTAATAAACATTAATTAAAACCTACTGACCTATATTTTCTCCAAAACAAAGTTTCATAACATTCTAAAAGTTATATCTTTTATTCGCCGATGATGTCACGTTATCCTGCCCACTATTTTCAGCACTGCGTGTTCAAAATACTTAAACCAATAGCTTTGTGTTTAAAGCGCCATTTTGAAACCTAGGTATTGTAAACGGATTGGTACAGAGCAAAGGATACCCACGGAGTGGGTTTGGAAAACAATTAAATTTGCAGACAAGATTTCTGATTTACGGTAGAGATATGTTAATGAAATGCTATTGATAAAAAGCGTATTTGGGATAGTTAATAACAGGCATAGAAAATATTTACTTACAGTGGCCCTTTAATTCTATCACGGAAGCTGCTTTAATCATTCGCAATGTGCAAAATGATATATGCTCTCTGAGCAGGTGTGGTATTTAAGTTTTGGGTCTCTTTAAAGCCAGAATGTAAAACTGTTCTAACAGCTTTGTGAAATAAAGCACATTACAACCTTTTATTTAGCTGCAAGACTTTTAAGGCTAGCCTGAATTGTGTAAAATGTGATATAAAGAGAGTTTGTAACTTGGTTTTGTACACGTCCTGCTGATAGCATGCCATTTAACAAAAAACTAAAATAGTGGGTAGAGAATCCTGCTAATTACTCTCCATTCCTGGATTTGGATTCTCCTACCCTATGATAATGTGATAGTAAATCCTAGTGTTTATGAAATGCTAGAATTTACCAATGCAACAAATAAAGGGGACTTTCAGTCACGAAGTATAAAATACTTCATGCTGAAAGTTCCTTTATTGATCTGCAGCGTTCGCAGCGCTGAGCACCTCAGGCAGCCCATGGCAGAACGCTATTTTATCACTGAGATTTTAGCTAAGAGGTGGAAACGTCACCTCACTGAAAAATAGTGTTCTGCTGCGGGCGGCCTGACGCACTATTTTATACTTCATGACTGAAAGCCCCCTTTATTTGTCACTTAAATAGGCCAGGTGTTAGAATATTCGATATATTTAAACAACTCAGTATATACACTCTATTCATTAGAACGGCAACAATGCTGCACTCAAGTAATAACTATAATCTCTATGACCTAGTTAAATGGTTAGACAGTAAGTGGTTAAAACTAGGGCTGGGCGATATGGGGGGGGGGGAAATCGCAATTAAAAAAAAAAACTTGATTGTGATTTAATCGCAATTTTCTTATAAATGACAATAACACCTTCATTTTGCATTATAAAGTTTATTTAACACTACAGAATCTTAATGTATAGGTTTCTCAATGTCCAATACACACTTGGAGCATAAAAATACAAACCACAAAATAGTTAAAATAAAATTTGCTGCCTGTGATGTGATTAAATAGTAGCCACATATATATCTCCCTGGGGCCAATAGGGCAGGTGATAACTGCTTTTTACTTTGATCACCTGCATCCTAAGACGCGTGACCCCTTATTTAAAAGGGGGCTTCTTCACTCGTGTATCTATATGTCAAAAAAGAGAAAGATAGGGCTCTCTTAGACAAAACAGCAGTTTAGTCACTGCTGTTTTTAAAGAAATCCCCAGCATCTTATACACAAGACTGTTTGAAAGAGTAGAGTTCATGTTTCAAAACAGGATGTCATATTCCTTTACATAGGGCTAGATTTATCAAGCCTTCTCCTGCACTAAGACTGCAGGTTCTCACAAGAGAACCTGCAGTCTGTATTTATCAAGCAGCGGTCATTAGACCGCTGCTTCCTACACTTTGAGGTGGAGAATTTCAATCTCCCCGGTCTTGCCCAACTGGGGAGATTGACAGCTCTTGCACGTGCGTGATTGGCTGTGCACGGGCAGGGGTCGTCGATAAACACGAAAATAGCGCTCGCGTGTAATGTTAAATTCCGCCAGCAGAATTCTGTCTGCCAGAGTTGAGCTGCGGCGGACAGGCGCGAAAATGTATGCCCCTATCCGCCGTAGTTTGATAAATCGAGCCCTTAGTGTGCGGCTGAGATGAGTAAAAAGCAGATACTAAAAAACCTTCACTTTGAAAAAAATGCTGTTAAATAATTTTATAAAAACTTTGATGTTAGTCATCCTGGAGCGTCCCCCTTCTGATCCACGTCCTGGGGACCCCTCACTGCAGATGGGGAATGTTGAATGCAATCCCATTCTACATTGCAGACTCTGTCCTGCAGGCCCTTTGATGTTACCACCGGTGCCCGTGGTAATGTCACAAGGGGGTTGAGACTACTGTATATCAGACCCTAGGTCACTTATAGGTGACAAGTGGCCCTTCATTTGAAAGGAAAGAGAGGAGACTGCCCTTGCAAATGAGGGTCCAGACAAACAAAAGGTTGTTTCAGTCACCAAAACTTTAAAATAGACCTTTATTATTTCATAGGGTCCACAGAAAAAAACACTAAGTTTTGGTGGCTGGAACAACCTTTTGTTTATTTGGAGTATCAGTGGGACGTGGCAGGTCCTGGGTTCCATGCCCCACAAGCCAAAAAGGTATAAATGCGCTGTTTTCCAAACTACTTGTGAAGATTGACTTGCAAATGAGGGGTCACATTCTGCTGTAAGCTTTAGCTGATCAATGTAAAAATAGCAAATACCTGCAGTGTCTATGCTGTTTAACCCGAGAGGGCTCTAACAGAGCACCTATCTTTCCCGCTGTTTGGGCTAGAGAGGTAAGTGACCGTTCACTTGAAAGAGGGGAGCATGCTTTTCAAATTAAGGGGCCATATGCCCTTGTAAATTCCAAGCAATCACAGAAATGGCAAATACCTGCAACAGCATTTAAAATGCAGTTTGACCTAATGAAGAATAATCTCCCTTCATTTGGGCTGAAGGGACAAGTGACCACTCATTTGAAAGGGTATACTCCCCTCTTTCAAATAAGGGTTCCTGTAGGATGCAGCTACTTACATTTAAAAATATTGATTGCCTGCTCCACTAGAAATAAAGTGATTTCTAGTAGCGTGGGAGGGGGATCTACTACAGAGCCCCTATTCCCCTATCCGATTTAAATCAGAGGGGCATGAGCCCACTTTCAAATGAGGGGTCACACCCATATATAGTTCTCAGGTGGCCACCAAGTTAAAGTAGACAGCAGGGGGGGGCACTTTTAAAGCCCCTATAACCCACAAATGGATAGGAGACCCCAGTTTTAAAGAGGGGAACCCCCTCTTTCCAGTATGTGGTCTTTTTTGCCTCTGTGATTACCTTGTATTTAAGCCTCTGCAGACTGCCCCATTACCTCAGTTCTTACGACAGACTTGCATTTTAGTCAATCACTGCTGACTCCTAGGTAACTCCATGGGCATGAGCACAATGGTATCTATATGGCACACATGAACTAACGCTCTCTAGTTGTAAAAAACTGTTAAAATGCTTTCAGATAAGAGGCGGCCTTCAAGGGCTAAGAAATTAGCATATGAGCCTACCTAGGTTTAGCTTTCAACTAAGAATACCAAGAAAACAAAGCTAAATTGATGATAAAAGTAAATTGGAAAAATGTTTACATTGCATGCCCTATCTGAAGCATGAAACTTTATTTTTGACTAGACTGTCCCTTTAAGCACAAAAATGTGAACAGACTTTGCAACAAAGTGTCAATCACAACGCTTTAGAAAAGTTTATAGAATTATTTATTTTGTAGAAAAACCATTAAACTTTTCTAAAGGATCGTGATGGATCCCATAATTCAAGTTTTGCACCAGGCATGCCCCTCTGCAGTTCCTGAACAGAACACAGGCATGGATTAGTGGATACATAAGTACAGGATTCCTGACAGGCTCACAAGCCAAGTCATTCTCAGGAGCAACAATACGTATAATTACAAAAAAAGGTTTAAGGGAAATTAAACCAAAAACTTTTTCTTTCATCATTCAGATAGAGCATGCAATTTAGCCGCCAATCAGCAAGGTCCACCTAGGTGCTGAACTAAAAATGGGCCAGCTCCTAAGCTTTAATTTCTGCTTTTCAAATAAAGATACCAAGAGAACAAAGAAAAATAGGAGTAAATTAGAAAGTTGCTTAAAATTGAATGATCTCTCTGAATCATGAAAGAAACATTTTTTTGTTTCATATCCCTTTTAAGATATAATGGATTTAACAAAAATTTGTATTTTTATAAATTGTATGCCATTCTATAGAGAAGGTTCTGGATTAGCTGGCTAGCCGCTTCCTTCTCTCCACTGAAAGACTCTGTACCTTAGAGATAAGCTTTAGAGTGCTCTCATAATCATTTATTCCCTTTCATTTTATTCAGACAACTGTCTTTCTAGGTAACATTTTATCATTTCTGACATAGTTTGCAGACAAACGGCAGGGGTGTGGACTTTTAAGGATATTAGATACTTGCGGGATCTATTTGATTCTTCGATCAAATACATTTACAGTTGACAGGGATCAGTCTCCTTACCTCAGCTGCTCTCCCGCAACACTAATAGCTGCCTGGCGCTGAAAATCTTCTGCCTTCTCCTTGAGGCTGTTGCTGAGAAGCTCCATCATTGCCAGTTACACCCAGGTGTCACGTGATGAACAGAAGAGCTCTAGAACACGAGGAACATCAGTATTTGTCCCACCCATAAACTCTCACTCCTATAACTAACAAATGGAAGTGTCGATACCTATTT
Source organism: Bombina bombina (assembly GCF_027579735.1). Lineage (NCBI taxonomy): Eukaryota > Metazoa > Chordata > Amphibia > Anura > Bombinatoridae > Bombina > Bombina bombina. Next base: position 984,816,169 of record NC_069499.1, on the reverse strand, counting down.
GTCATCCCATCAATCATATGTGTGCAGAATGCAAGCTAAATATGGGTATTGTGCCATATATTCCAGTTTGTGAACCAATGATATCCTACTCTAAACTCTGACGATGGTTTATATCTGAGCGTATCTAGTGTGGCGCTAAACTGCGCTATTAAAACAAGTACCCATTCCTATAGTAGTAGGACGTTCGCTTATAAAACTACCATGTACATTTTAATAACATACCTAGAACATGGTCAGCTACATACGTCATTCCTGAATCGGACACAGCAGGGAGATTGGAACAGGTAACTCATCTACGGCAGAGGAGGGTGGAGCAAGTCACACCCCCAGAAATGTGATCACTAGGTCACGGTACTGTGCAACGGACATCAGCCTCCTCTGCGGGTAATGGATGGGGAGTTACCTCTACACCGGAAAATGAGGGTGTGGAAACCTAAACTTGAATTAATATTTATTTATATACTGTATAAAAAAAACACAATTCTTGAGAGGCATAACTGCCATGGCATACATACATGATTAAACATTAATTTTCATACACATTGACACCTTACTAATAAAGGGCTATTATTGGTAATGGAGATTTTTGAAGAACTATCTTCTTTTTTGTGTGTGTGATCATCCCCAAAGTTGGGTATTCAACTAAAATATGCTGCTCTTTCTCTTTACTAAACATAGGTCTCATATCACTAATGTGATGCAGATACACACACCATGTATTCCCCTAATATACAGTCCTATAAGTTTCTGCAATGCATGGTTATGAACACACAGATCATTCCAAATAAATTTGTAGGGAAAGGCCCACCACACCATTGTTTCCAATATGGACATGGAAGAAGAGATGTATTGTGCTCAAGTCCAACAGGATTGAACAATTTTTGAGTAGTAGTTACATGGTAGGATGCCTTCCTGCTTCTACATGACCTCCCTGCACCTAGGGTTGCCACCTCAGCGATGTTTTCCTGGACACGTATAAGTTACACATGCTGCAGGGTGTGAAGGGAGGAATATGAATACTGCATATAACAAGTGCTGTCCAGAAGCACAATACATGTTTCTTCCTGCACACCCTGCAGCATGTGTATCTCATAACTGTCCAGGAAAACATGGCTGAGGTGGCAACACTACCTGCACCCCACCACCCTTTCTGGCTATAGTATTTTTAATCCCCAAAAGCTGAGCCAGCAGCCACATAGAAAAAGGAGATGAGTCATACTTCCCCCTTAGTCTGTACCAGAGGATATAAGCAGCCTTCTTGTACAAATATAATGGTACGTTTTTCTGTAGAGCAACTCTTTGGTGGCCATCTTGGAAATCCTGTCACCCTAATGTAAAGGCAAGTCCTTGCACTTTCCTTAAACTATGAGTCCTGCTCTGGCTTACAGAGGGGCAGACATGGTGCAGAGCCCACTACTGATGTCAGAGCTGCCTAGTGGTGTGGGCCCAGTCTCAACTGAGACCTCTGTAGTTAAAGCACAAATATCCAAAAAGAAGCAAAAGAGCATGGCAGGGCAGCGGATAAGATTAATAAAACATAGTGTTTATTTGGCTAGTAAAAAAGGAATCGTCATAAAATCAGTAAATACAATCCAAAAATTGCCATAGCAGCAGCGGTCTTACACGTTTCAGTTACTGCCTTAATCATAGTTTGTAAATTGGTTGTGCATGACAGCTCCATGAGTCCCTGGCTTTTGCAAATAAGGAATATATCATGAAAATGTTATCTAAAAGTGTTGGAGTTGGCAATTTATGGAGCAACATATTTTCCAAACCTAGAGCAGCACATAAACTAAATACACCACTGACATAGGTGGGGTTATGCTCTCCTATTATGCAGGACCATTAACAATTATTATACAGTCTCACTGGTTCAATAGAACACAGCATACATAAACCTTAATTTATCTAAGAAACAATTCATTCTTAGAAACACAGTGGTGATGTTCAAATATAGAAGAACATTTCAAAGTGTATCTCACTGATTTTTGTTTTGTGATATCAAGGTAAGATGTACACTGCTGATACTGCTGGATTTGTTTCAGATTAAAATTAAAGGGACATGAAACCCACATTTTTCTTTAATGATTCAGATAGAGAATACAATTTTAAAGAACTTTCTAATTCTCTTGGTATCATTTGTTGAATAAGCAGCAATGCACTACTGGTTTCTAGCTGAACACATGGGAGAGCCAATGGCAATCGGTATATATACAGGTAGCCCTCAGTTTACGCCGGGGTTAGGTTCCAGAAGGAATGGTTGTAAATCGAAACTGTTGTAAATTGAAACCCAGTTTATAATGTAAGTCAATGGGAAGTGAGGGAGATAGGTTCCAGGCCTCTCTCAAAATTGTCATAAGTAACGCCTAATACATTATTTTTAAAGCTTTGAAATGAAGACTTTAAATGCTAAACAGCATTATAAACCTAATAAAATAATCACACAACACAGAATATATAATTAAACTAAGTTAAATGAACAAAAACATTTGCTAAACAGCATTATAAACCTAATACAATAATCACACAACACAGACTTCACTTGCATTTTTCTGCAAACAGTTCTGTCTATGCATTCCAATCTGGACTGATTTATAGACAGGAAGATCTTTTTCCTTTGAAATCTGCTCGATAGCTCAGGTCTGGTTAAACTGATTAATTTCAGCTTGCTTTGTTGTGCTGCAACACAAGCGGACAGCTCCACCTGCTGGCTATTTTAATAAATGCACTGCTTCTCAATGCTTTTCAATAGCAGTCACATGACTGAAAAAAAAGGTTGTTATTCTGAAACAGTCTAAATTGAACCGTTGTAAAACGAGGGCCACCTGTATATATATATAAAGCCAGCAATCAGCAGCTAGAACCTATGTTCTTTGCTGCTCCTGAGCTTACCTAGATAAACCTTTAAGCAAAGGATAGCAAGAGAAGAAAGCAAATTAAATAATAGAAGTAAATTGGAAAGTTGTTTAAAATTGTATGCTCTGTCTAAATCATGAATGTCTAATTATGACTTTACTGTCCCTTTAAACAGCTTTTATTTAACAGTATTTTTATGTTTAAACTGTGTTCTTTCATATGCATGAAGGAATTTTTAGTATACTGTCTATCTAAAGGGACAATCTACACTAAATTTGTTATTGTTTAAAAGATAGATAAAGCCTTTACTACCCATTCCCCAGCTTTGGACAACCAACATTGTTAGATTAATATACTTTATAACATTTAAACCTCTAAATGTCTGCCTGTTTAAAAGGCTTTATAGACAGCCCCTTAATCACATGCTTTTTTATTTGTTTTTCACAACAGGAGACTGCTAGTTCATGTCGGCCATATAGATAACAATGTGTTCACGCCCGAGGAATTATTTAACCTTTTAACGCCGTTATGCCGTTCTATTCCGTCATATTTACACTGGGCTTTAAAGCCGTTATGACGGAATAGAACGTCATATCAAACGGCTGTCCTGAAGCCTTCTGCGCTTCAAGGACTTGATCGCGGTCTGGAGGGCGTTCCTAGGGTTGTAGGGACGCCCCCCAGATGCGATCCAATAATTGAAATCTCGCGATCGTATGCACGATCGCGTAGTTTCAATTTGTCTACATCGGAACAGGTGTTCCGATGTAGACACTTTAACCCTGTCACGAAAAGGTTAAGATTTAGCACAACACAGTACTAAATGCAAGTCAATAGATAATAAATAAATAGTCATGTGATCAGGGGGCTGTCAGAAGATGCTTAGATACAATGTAATCACAGAGGTAAAAAGTATATTAATATAACTGTGTTGGTTATGCAAAACTGGGGAATGGGTAATAAAGGAATTATCTATCTTTTAAAACAATAACAATTCTATTGTATAGTGTCCCTTTAAGTTTTTTTTCTAATACCTTTTTTTGGATAATGTCTATTACACATAATGCAATTACTTTAATATATAGGACACACAAACCTATGTTAAAGGGCCAGTAAACCTAAAAAATAATGTTATATAATTCTGCACATAGTGCAGAATTATATAACATTATATTAGCAGCAGCTTTATAAAACCTAATATTCCCTGTGAATTTTTATAAAAAAATACTGTTTTCCAGACCTGCTCTCTGTGCTCTTCTGAGTGGGTCTGGTTTTTACACAGAGCGCATCTGGCCAGCTGTCTAGTCACAGCCCGGCCCGACCGCGCCATTATACTCAGTGCAGCTCGCTCCGGAGCGAGCTGCACTGAGTATAATGGCGCGGTCGGGCAGGCTGTGACTAGACAGTTGGCCAGATGCGCTCTGTGATAAAAACCAGACCCGCTCAGAAGAGCACAGAGAGCGGATCTGAAAAAAGGTAATTTTTTAAAAAAATTCACAGGGAATATTAGGTTTTATAAAGCTGCTGCTAATATAATGTTATATAATTCTGCACTATGTGCAGAATTATATAACATTATTTTTTAGGTTTACTGGCCCTTTAAACGGAAACTAAAGGCATATGAAACACAATTTTTTTGCTTTTATGATTCAGATAGATCTCTTGGTATCTTTATTTGAAAAGCAGGAATGTAAGCTTAGGGGCCGGCCCATTTTTGGTTCAGGACCTGGGTAGCGCTTGCTGATTGGTGGAGTTTTTGTTTCAAAGTCCTGGAAATCTATTGCTTTCTTTTTGTTAGTCCCTAAAATCGCATGTTTTTTTCTCCAGACACCTTATTGGACAATTAGTGTGGCGACAAGTACTAAGAACTCAGGCGGAGCGTGGAAAGGGTTTATTTCTTAAGACTACAGAGAAGATAGAAGTATGAAAAACTTTGTAACAGTCCTCAGTTTACTTCATGATTGTATGAACAATTCCTTTGGTGAATTCAGCACAAGCTGTAGTTTATATTCTTGCACCCACTTTGTTAGCTGAAGAATAGCCGGAGGTAAATAAGGGAGTCCGGATTATAATTTCCAGTAGTGATTAGCTCTCTTATCATTCCTGTCCTTGGTAGCTGTAGTGTGGAGAATTAGGAACTTGCCCAAAGGTAGGAATTAGGATCCACAACTCTTTCATGGTGCATATTGTAGAATGTGAAGTTCCTCCAACAGAAAATAGAAGTCCACCTCTCTCCCAAGGGCAGCTGTTGGTCACAGTCATTGACATTGTGCTGCCCATGATGTTGGGTAACGAACATCATATGAAACTACACTATGCCATTTGTGGAGGCAAGGGTGACTAAACCAGCTTTAATTTTTCAACAGTTTGTCTGGCAAAGAGTGGCAGTCGCAGTACGGTATTAAAATGAAACTTTCATGATTCAGATAGGGCATGCAATTTGAAACAACTTTCCAGTTTACTTTTATCATTAAATTAGATTTGTTCTCTTGGTATTTTTTAAAAGCTAAACTTAGGTAGGCTGAAACTGATTTCTAAACTGTTAAAGGCCACCTCTTATATCAGTACATTTTGACAGTTTTTCACATATAGATAACATTGTGCTTACTGCCATGAAGTTATTTATGGAGTCAGCACTGATTGGCTAAAATGCAAGTCTGTCAAAAGAACTGAGATAAGGGGACAGTCTGCAGAGGCTTTAGATACAAGTTAATCACAGAGGTAAAAAGTATAGTAATATGACAGTTTTGGTTATGGAAAACTGGGGTAATAAAGGGATTATTCATGTTTTTAAACAATAAACATTTTCAAGTAGACTGTCCCTTTAAGCTCTGCAATCATTATTGTTGCACTCTTAACTCCCAAAGATTTCAATAGATATAACAATTTTTTACAACCTTTTTTTTATTTTTTTTACTTTTTTTACAAGAGTTTTTGAAATCACAAGTACAATATAAATATGCTGACTAGTACCATGACATGAAGTTTTGTGCCAATCCCCCAGTTCTACAGTTCTACTGCATAGTCTTTTTATTATGCATTTGTTGATTATGCAGTTATACTGTATTTAATGGTCCTTTAACTCAGATGTTGATAGAGAGGCAAAGGAGACATGGCTCCTAACATTTTACTTCCGAACTTTATTGGATTGCTATGTATATATCTGTATAAATTCCTTTCCTGGCTCCTAAAAAATGTATGGCTTTGTTAATAATAAATTGGGTTTACTTATACTATTTATTTAAAAAACTGTTTACTCTAAGAACTGATACAGTTTTAGAATAGAAACCTTTGTTTATTAATCCTCATCTCTATTAAATGATGTACAAGTTATTCAATTTCTCATTATGTTATTCTTTTACACTAATTGCTTTTATGTGATAACTTCTATTTCAATAAATTTAACAAAAAATAAACTGAACTGTGAGTTGTTCAGTACTTTTTAGCCCTATCCCTCTGACTACGGTGGACAAGTTATTGGCCTCTGCCTTTTCTGCCATACTGTCAAGCAGTGCAGTCTCCTGTACCACCAGTTGTCCTTCGTCCCCTCTTCCTCAATCCACATGCCTTACACTACTTGAGGGGCTGCAGGGTCAGGGATATGGATTTTAGAGGGGCTGCTGGGCTGAGGATGTTGATATGCCATGTGGCTGACAGAGGAGGCACAAATCCAGGGCCCTGATCTGATGGGCGTATGAGACCAATAAGCACTCTTCAGGTTTGTTTTGATTTGATGTGGGTATAAGAAAGACAAAGGGACTGCAGGGTAAATTTAGGTTTGATCTGGAGTTTGAAGTTGTGATATGGCTGACAAAGGGACTGCATGGACATTTTAGCTTTTAGAGAGGATGCAGGGCTAGGGGATCTGATCTGAGATGTTATCTCAGTGTATGGTTAGTAGAGGCTGCAGGGGTTTTTACCATGCCCTGCCTACCTTATGCCCGGTCATCTGCTGGTTTTCCAGGTGGAAAGCCCTTTAGCCTCAGTCACCTCTCTGTGCCAGGGCTATATGTAAATTTGCTTGTCCAGAAAAGTGGGACTATTTTTGGGCCCAGTACAAATAAATATTATATCAATTTTAAATGTAAGAAACGTAATGTGTGCTTTTATGTCTACACATAAGCTTGATTTCAGGGGCGGAACTACAGGGACTGCAGAGTACGGAACTGCGACTGGGCCCCTGAGGGTGGGGGCCCAGCTAAAAAAAAAAAAAATGTTTTTTTTTTTCTTCAATAAAAAAATGTTGACCTGCCACTGTCTGCACTGATATCATGTGAGTGTGACATGATGCTTCACTAGTGTCTCTGAGTACAGGGGTTAGAGTTTCTGTTTTACCCATTGGTGTTTATGTGTATGTATGTATGTGACTGTGTGTGTATTTATGCATGCGTGTGTGTTTGTGGAACCAGCAAATTACAGACCTTGTTACTACAGCATGGGAGATGCGGGGGGTAAACAGTGTCACTATACAGTACCACTATATACAGTACGGGGTGGCTGGACCATGTCACAGACTACTGTGGTCACATTATAAAGTACTGGGCAGGTAGGGTCAGGCCAGCCATCTCACCGGCAGATTACAGACTGTGTCACTAACTCACTATATACAGTACTGGTGGGTTAAACAGTGTCACTATATACAGTAATAGGGGGTCAGACCATCTCACAGACTGTGGGCACAGGGTACCTCCTTTTGCAGACATGTAATCTGATTCACTTTTTTTTTTCTGTGTTGAATGTAAAAAAAAAAAAAAAAAAAGATATGTATCAAATGCACCAGGGCCCTGTGGTTTCTAGTTACGCCTCTGCTTGATTTAGTAAGAAAATACAAAAACAAATATTCTGTATTAGTCACAAATATAAAAGTAATCAGTAAAGAAGAACATCCTTAAAACGTATATTTAGTTGCTTTTTTCTAGAGCCAAATAATCATCCACCACCAAAAAAAGAAAACAATATTGCTTTTACCCATCAACTCAGAGGCAATCTTTAAAAGCTGTTTACCTGTCCATGTATAAACCTATTGTAATAGTTTACTCCAAAAAAAGATCTTTAATATATTAGTCACTGTAGACGTTCCAGTCATAAAGCATGTTTATCTGAATTATTACAAATATATTTTTTGCATTCAAAGGGGCAAATATTATTGTAAATATTTTGTAGTCTGGGAGTAGTATGGATGATTATCAGTGGAATTCCTCCCTAACTTTGGAATTATGCAGATATATAGTTCAGTAAACTAGGGACAGCAGGTTTATATCCCTCTGACCTACTATCCTCTTTAGTGCCAGGGCTTTAATCTTTTAAAGCCGTTATGCCGTTCTATTCCGTCATAATTAGACTGGGCTTTAAAGCCGTTATGACGGAATAGAACGTCATAACTAACGGCTGTCCTGAAGCCTTCTGTGCTTCAAGGATTTAATCGCGGTCTGGAGGGCGTTCCTAGGATTGTAGGGACACCCCCCAGATGCGATCCAATAATTGAAATCTCGCGATCGTATGCACGATCACGTAGTTTCAATTTGTCTACATCGGAACAGTTGTTCTGATGTAGGCACTTTAACCCTGTCACGAAAGGGTTAAAGTTTGTTTGTTTGTTGAGTGACACCCCCTGTCAACGGCTGATTGGCTGCAAATCTGCAGGGGGCGGCGTTGCACAAGCAGTTCACCAGAACTGCTTGTGCATTAATAAAAACCGACAGTGTATGCTGTCGGCATTTATCAATGTCTGGCGGACATGATCGCTACAGCGTATCATGTCCGCCTGACAAATGATAAATCGGTCCTATTGTGTGAAACCAGCTACGTCCGGTATCCAATCACCTATAGGTCGTCCGTTATTTTTATGAAGCACAGCTGGCAACCCTATCTGGACTTCACTTCCAAGTGTAAATTTACCAGCCTACAGGAAAATTATTTATTGTGTTTGGCACCAATTCAGCTTTCATCTGATGTCTTTTTTTTCATCTGTATTTTTGTTTTTCAATTAAGATATGATACAGTAAATATGAAAAAACATAATTTATGTAAGAACTTACCTGATAAATTCATTTCTTTCATATTAGCAAGAGTCCATGAGCTAGTGACGTATGGGATATACATTCCTACCAGGAGGGGCAAAGTTTCCCAAACCTTAAAATGCCTATAAATACACCCCTCACCACACCCACAATTCAGTTTAACGAATAGCCAAGAAGTGGGGTGATAAGGAAAAAAGTGCGAAAGCATATAAAATAAGGAATTGGAATAATTGTGCTTTATATAAAAAAATCAAATCCACCACAAAAAAGGGCGGGCCTCATGGACTCTTGCTAATATGAAAGAAATGAATTTATCAGGTAAGTTCTTACATAAATTATGTTTTCTTTCATGTAATTAGCAAGAGTCCATGAGCTAGTGACGTATGGGATAATGATTACCCAAGATGTGGATCTTTCCACACAAGAGTCACTAGAGAGGGAGGGATAAAATAAAGACAGCCAATTCCTGCTGAAAATAATCCACACCCAGAATAAAATTTTAATGAAAAAACATAAGCAGAAGATTCAAACTGAAACCACTGCCTGAAGTACGTTTCTACCAAAAACTGCTTCAGAAGAAGAAAACACATCAAATGGTAGAATTTAGTAAAAGTATGCAAAGAGGACCAAGTTGCTGTTTTGCAAATCTGATCAACCGAAGCTTCATTCTTAAACGCCCAGGAAGTAGAAACTGACCTAGTAGAATGAGCTGTAATCCTTTGAGGCGGAGTGTTACCCGACTCAACATAGGCATGATGAAATAAAGATTTCAACCAAGATGCCAAAGAAATGGCAGAAGCTTTCTGGTCTTTTCTAGAACCGGAAAAGATGACAAATAGACTAGAAGTCTTTCGGAAAGACTTAGTAGCTTCAACATAATATTACAAAGCTCTAACAGCATCCAAAGAATGCAATGATTTCTCCTTAGAATTCATAGGATTAGGACATAATGAAGGAACCACAATTTCTCTACTAATGTTGTTAGAATTCACAACCTTAGGTAAAAAATTCAAAAGAAGTTCGCAGCACCGCCTTATCCTGATGCAAAATCAGAAAAGGAGACTCACAAAAAAGAGTAGATAATTCAGAGACTCTTCTGGCAGAAGAGATGGCCAAAAGAAACAAAACTTTCCAAGAAAGTAATATAACGACCAAAGAATGCATGGGTTCAAAAGGAGGAGCTTGAAGAGCCCCCAGAACCAAATTCAAACTCCAAGGAGGAGAAATTGACTTAATGACAAGTTTTATACGAACCAAAGGTTGTACAAAACAATGAATATCAGGAAGATTAGCAATCCTTCTGTGAAAAAGAACAGAAAGAGCAGAGATTTGTCTTTCAAGAAACTTGCGGACAAACCTTTATCTAAACCATCCTGAAGAAATATAAGTCTTCCAGACTCTACAATATATCTCTCTAGATACAGATTTACGAGCCTGTCACATAGTATCAATCACAGAGTCAGAGAAACCTCTTTGACCAAGAATCAAGCGTTCAAACTCCACACCTTAAAATTAAGGTTTTGAGATCCTGATGGAAAAAAGAACCTTGAGACAGAAAGACTGGTCTTAACGGAAGAGTCCACAGCTGGCAAGAGGCCATCCGGACAAGATCCGCATACCAAAACCTGTGAGACCATGCTGGAGCTACCAGCAGGACAAACGAGCATTCCTTTAGAATATTGGAGAATACCCTTGGAAGAAGAACTAGAGGCGGAAAGATATAGGCAGGATGACACTTGTAAGGAAGAGATAATGCATCCACTGCCTCCGCCCGAGGATCCCGGGATCCGGACAGATACCAGGGAAGTTTCTTGTTTAGATGAGAAGCCATCAGATCTATTTCTGGGAGTTCCCACATTTGAACAATCTGAGGAAATACCTCTGGGTGAAGACCATTCGCCCAGGTGCAACGTTTGGCGACTGAGATAATCCGCTTTCCAATTGTCCATACCTGGGATATGAACCGCAGAGATTAGACAGGAGCTGGATTCCGCCCAAACCAAAATTCGAGATACTTCTGTCATCGCCAGAGGACTGTGAGTCCCTCCTTGATGATTGATGTATGCCACAGTTGTGACATTGTCTATCTGAAAACAAATGAACAACTCTCTCTTCAGAAGAGGCCAAGACTGAAGAGCTCTGAAAATTGCACGGAGTTCCAAAATATTGATCGGAAATCTCACCTCCTGAGATTCCCAAACCCCTTGTGCCGTCAGATACCCCCACACAGCTCCCCAACCTGTAAGACTTGCATCTGTTGAGATTATAGTCCAGGTCGGAAGAACAAAGAAGCCCCCTGAACTAAACGATGGTGATCTGTCCACCATGTCAGAGAGTGTCGTATAATCGGTTTAAAGATATTAATTGAGATATCTTTGAGTAATCCCTGCACCATTGGTTCAGCATACAGAGCTGAAGAGGTCGCATGTGAAAACGAGCAAAGTAGATCGCATCTGATGCGGCAGTCCTAAGACCTAAAATTTCCATGCATAAGGCTACCAAAGGGAATGATTTTGACTGAAGGTTTTGACAAGCTGATATCAATGTTAAACGTCTCTTGTCTGACAAGGACAGAGTCATAGACACTGAATCTATCTAGAAACCTAAAAAGGTTACCCTTGTCTGAGGAATCAATGAACTGATTGGTAAATTGATCCTCCAACCATGAACTTGAAGAAACAACACAAGTCGATTCGTATGAGATTCTTCGAAAATGAGAAGACTGAGCAAGTACCCAGATATCGTCCAATAAGGAAATACCAAAACCCTGTTCTCTGATTACAGAAAGAAGGGCACCGAGAACCTTTGAAAAAAATTCTTGGAACTGAGGCTAGGCCAAACGGTAGAGCCACAAAACTGGTAATGCTTGTCTAAAAAGAGAATCTCAGACACTAAAAGTGATCTGGATGAATCGGAATATGCAGATACACATCCTGTAAATCTATTGTAGACATATAATGCCCTTGCTAAACAAAAGGCAGGATAGTCCTACAGTAACCATCTTGAATGTTGGTATCCTTACATAACGATTCAATATTGATAGATCCGGAACTGGTCTGAAGGAATTGACCTTCTTTGGTACAATGAAGAGATAAAATAAAACCCCAGCCCCTGTTCCAGAACTGGAACTGGCATAATTACTCCAGCCAACTCTAGATCTGAAAACACATTTCAGAAATGCTGAGCCTTTGCTGTGTTAACTGGGACACGGGAAAGAAAAAAATCTCTTAGCAGGAGGCCTTAACTGAAGCCAATTCTGTACCTTTCTGAAACAATGTTCTGAAACCAGAAATTGAGAACGGAATTGATCAAAATTTCTTTGAAGAAAACGTAATCTGCCCCATACCAGCTGAGCTGGAATAAGGTCCGCACCTTCATGGGTACTTAGGAGCTGGCTATAGGTTTTCTATAAGGCTTGGATATATTCCAAACTGGAAATAGTTTCCAAACTGATACCGCTCCTGAAGATGAAGGATCAGGCTTTTGTTCCTTATTGTGAGGAAAAGAACGAAAATGATTATTAGACTTAAATTTACCTTAGATTTTTTATCCTTTGGTAAAAAAGTTCCCTTCCTTCCAGAAACAGTTGAGATAATAATTTATTACCCTGGAAAGAAAGGGAAAGCAAAGTTGACTTAGAAGACATATCAGCATTCCAAGTTTAATCCATAAAGCTTTTCTAGCTAAAATAGCTAGAGACATATACCTGACATCAATTCTAATGATATCAAAAGATGGTATCACAAATAAAATTATTAGCATGTTATAGAATAATAATAATGCTATAAAATTATGATCTGTTACTTGTTGCGCTAAAGCTTCTAACCAAAAAGTTGAAGCTGCAGCAACATCCGCTAAAAATATAGCAGGTCTAAGAAGATTACCTGAACATAAGTAAGCTTTTCTTAGAAAGGATTCAATTTCCCTATCTAAAGGATCCTTAAATGAAGTACTATCTGCCGTAGGAATAGTAGCACATTTAGCAGGAGTAGAGACAGCCCCATAACCTTAGGGATTTTGTCCCAAAAAAACTCTAATCTGTCAAATGGCACAGGATATAATTGCTTAAACGTTTAGAAGGAGTAAAAGAATTACCCAAATTATTCCATTCCCTGGAAATTACTTCAGAAATAGCATCAGGGAGATTAAACACTTCTGGAATAACTACAGGAGATTTAAAAACCTTATTTAAACGTTTAGATTTAGTATCAAGAGGACCAGAATCCTCTATTTCTAATGCAATTAATACTTCTTTAAATAAAGAACGAATAAATTCCATCTTGAACAAATACAAAGATTTATCAGCATCAACCTCTGAGACAGAAATCTCTGAACCAGAAGAACCATTATCAGTATCAGAATGATGATGTTCAATTAAAAAAATTCATCTGAAAAAAGAGAAGTTTTAAAAGACTTTTATGTAAACTAGAAGGAGAAATAACAGACATAGCCTTCTTAATGGATTTAAAAAATAAAATCTCTTATGTTTATCAGGAACACTCTGAAAATTAGATGTTGACGGAACAGCAACAGGTAATGTAACAGTACTAAAGGAAATTTTATCTGCATTAATAAGTTTGTCATGACATGCAATACAAACAACAGCTGGAGAAACAGATACCAAAAATTATAGCAGATACACTTAGCTTGGTAGCTCCAGCACTAGACAGCGATTTTCCTGTAGTATCTTCTGACTCAGATGCAACGTGAGACATCTTGCAATATGTAAGAGAAAAAACAACATATAAAGCAAAATTGATCAAATTCCTTAAATGACAGTTTCAGGAATGGGAAAAAATGCCAAAGAACAAGCTTCTAGCAACCAGAAGCAATGAAAAAAATAAGACAAATAATGTGGAGACAAAAGCGACGCCCTTATTTTTTAGCGCCAAATAAGACGCCCACATTATTTGGCGCCTAAATGCTTTTGGCGCCAAAAATGACCCCACATCCGGAACGCCGACATTTTTGGCGCAAAATAACGTCAAAAAATGACGCAACTTCCGGCGACACGTATGACGCCGGAAACGGAAAAGAATTTTTGCGCCAAAAAAGTCCGTGCCAAGAATGACGCAATAAAATGAAGCATTTTCAGCCCCCGCGAGCCTAACAGCCCACAGGGAAAAAAGAGTCAAATTTTTGAAGGTAAGAAAAAATGATTAATTCAAATGCATTATCCCAAATATGAAACTGACTGTCTGAAAAATAAGGAAAGTTGAACATTCTGAGTCAAGGCAAATAAATGTTTGAATACATATATTTAGAACTTTATAAACAAAGTGCCCAACCATAGCTTAGAGTGTCACAGAAAATAAGATTTACTTACCCCAGGACACTCATCTACATGTTTGTAGAAAGCCAAACCAGTACTGAAACGAGAATCAGCAGAGGTAATGGTATATATAAGAGTATATCGTCGATCTGAAAAGGGAGGTAAGAGATGAATCTCTACAACCGATAACAGAGAACCTATGAAATAGACCCCGTAGAAGGAGATCACTGCATTCAAATAGGCAATACTCTCCTCACATCCCTCTGACATTCACTGCACGCTGAGAGGAAAACCGGGCTCCAACTTGCTGCGGAGCGCATATCAACGTAGAATCTAGCACAAACTTACTTCACCACCTCCATCGGAGGCAAAGTTTGTAAAACTGAATTGTGGGTGTGGTGAGGGGTGTATTTATAGGCATTTTAAGGTTTGGGAAACTTTGCCCCTCCTGGTAGGAATGTATATCCCATACGTCACTAGCTCATGGACTCTTGCTAATTACATGAAAGAAATATACATATTTCCATATTATACAATATTCAACCCTCTCACTGAAAATAAACATTTTTATAAAGTGTTCCACTGCATATCCCAATACCAATTTTATGGCAAGACAGGAGGCTTCATATTTTGCATCAGATCTTTACTGATTCCAAACAGCAGCAAAGAAAACATACAGAGAAAGAATAAATAACATAGTAACAAGACTTCACCAATCAGCACACAGCAGCCTAATAAACTGTAATGAACAAGTCCAGCACTTCCTCTTTTCTTTGCTGCTTCCAGACAGCAGGTCATGTATTAATTTATTCTCAAATTTTAATGTATATTTGAATTATTTGTTTAAAGGGACACTGAACCCAAAATTTTTCTTTCATGATTCAGATAGAGCCTGCAATTTTAAGCCACTTTCTAATTTACTCCTATTATCAATTTTTCTTCATTCTCTTGCTATCTTTATTGAAAAAGAAGGCATCTAAGTTAAGGAGCCAGCAAATGTTTTGTTCAGAACCATGGACAGCACTTGTTTATTGGTGCTGTCCAATCAGCAAGGACAACCCAGGTTGTTCACCAAAAATGGGCCGGCATCTAAACTTACATTCTTGCTTTTCAAATAAACATAACAAGAGAATAAAAAACATTTGATAATAGGAGTAAATTAGAAAGTTGCTTAAAATTGCATGCTCTATCTGAATCACGAAAGAACATTTTTGGGTTCATTGTCCCTTTAAGTCTAATCTGTTTATCTTTGTTTAAGAATATACTGTAAAACCATTATATAGGTTTCTTTCTTAGGATCTTCTATATGTCTTATTTTATTGTTATTGTTTGTTTTATATTGTGGCAGTGGTGTTAATCTTACTTCTCCTTGTCCGAGCGCTTGTTTGCATCTTGGTCCCCTCCCGATTCTCTCCCCGTGGCAGAGCGCTCTGCTCCTACCACGTGACCGCTTCCCGGCCTTGTGACCGCAGCCTGGCCTTGTCAGTCCTTTGTCCGCTGCAGTTTTGAGTGATCGCGGACATACGCCTGACCAGTGATTGTCATTCCGGTTGGTTGTGTGTGCCGCTGCTCAGATTGATAGCGGATAGGCAGGCGGTGGTAGTGTTGTCTGTCTGAGTGATATATGTGGCCTGTAGTAAGGCCTACTGTATGTTCAGTCAGTCCCTCAATTAAGCAAATATCTTAGGACCGGAGTGTGTGGGGCCGGTAGCCAGGCCCTTTTTCATTGCCTGCATAGATGTTTGTGTGTTTGGCTGGTAGCCAGGCCTTATTTCTTTCCCTTTTTTTTTTTTTGCTTATTTTTGTATCGTAATATATTTTATCTTGTGTGTTGTATTTTTAATTGGTGGTAGTGGCGTCTTCCCTGAGGTGACTGGGCTTTCTTTTTTCTCTCCGGTCACCTTCTCCTATCCGACTGATTGCGGTCGCAGGGAAGCCAGCCCACGAGGACGCGTCCCTGACCAGTGTTCTAAAACCGGTTGGTCGCGCAAGCCGCTCCTCAACACTGACCTGGATGGCAGCGTGGCGGTAGTGTTTTAGGCCCTCTTTATTCAAAAACACAGCCTAGTGGACTAAGATAATAAGTAATTTTAGGACAGTGACACACCTTTACAAGCAGCCTTTGGCAGCCCTATATCTGGGTGAACAATCTGGTTTTAAACACATTTAATTAAAAAATTATTTTTTAATGTTATATAAAAAATCCTTTATCCCTTGCCTTTCAGAGTTTTTTATATGGGGGATTTTTAGAGTTTTATTAGCTTAGAGGTTTTTCACCTGTTAGACCCAGTTTTGATGCCCCTCTGGGTCTGACAGAATTAAGAAGTATTATTTATAATAGACTCTTCAATAAGAATAATAGGCTCAGATGCTGATCTAAGGATCCAGTATTAACCTTTTAAAGCCTGCAGGAGTCTGTATGTAGGTGAATATTTGTGCAGTGTGTCTGTGTGTGTATATATATATATATATATATATATATATATATATATGTGTGTGTGTGTACATATTTTACACATATTATTGTGTAGTACAGCTAGCCATAGATTCATACTAATCTGATAGTCATACTCTGAGTCTGTCAGTTATTAGTTTATACAGGGATGATTAAGGTTTTATTCATAATTTTTATGTCTTTTTGACATATTCCCACTTCACAATTTTTGCGATAGGTAGGTTTCATGTGTCAAATTAATTATGTCCTGTTACAGGGTATGGATTTCATAATTACACTTGATATTCATTACTTGCCTGTTTTTTTGTAAGTAACATCTTACGTATTTCCCTCATTAGTTAAGATGTAATATTTATTTGTAGCCAATTTTTGTTTTTGCTAGTTTTGTTACATATTGTGAAGATGAGTTATTTATCACATATATCAGGGCTACTTAGGTTACATTTTTGTTTATATGAACATTGTAATTTCAGGCATTTTCCTTTTTTTTTTTCTTTTTTTTTTTATTTTAAAACACGCTTTATTAAATAAAACATATAAATATACATAGTCACAGAAAAATGTAAGGTTGTACATAAATGAAACGGCGTGAGAGCGCGTGGCACACGCGCCCTCAGTAGCGAGTTAAGTATGTGACAGTAAGCTTGCATTTTTTTTCTTTTTTAACATAAGTTGTAACAAACAATTTGTAAGCCAATATAGATTAAGTTGACGCATACACACAGTTTAACATTGCATCGTAATTTTTAAGAGAGCGGAAACTGAGGAAGGGGAAGTAGGGTAGGAAGAGAAGGGAGAGAAAAAAAAAAAAAAGGGTAGGGAAAGACACATCCTGGATTGACCCATCAATTAAGGGGGAGTTAGACCTTTGACAAGAGAGACATAATGCCCTCTGTCAGCTTTACGCAGGGGCAGAGTCCCAAGCAGCCACCATCAAGCATTTTCCATTTTTAACTTTGATTTTAGTTGTTTGTCCCAATGCAACCACCGTAGTTATCTCTGAGCATGCTCAGTTGCGCAGATGAGACGCTGCAGGTGTTTAGCATTCACAGTACATTGTGGAGGGTATTTAAGGGGAGTAAGTTGCACTATATTTGTTATCTGTCTGAGGAAGGGGCTAACTACCTTGAAACGTCACAGTTCAATTAAAAAAGTTTGTATTTTCACGGGACCCGGTTTTATGAGGATCCCTGATAAGGTTTCTTCATTAATGTTTGTATCAACTCTATGTACCTAAGTATACACATAAGTCAAGAAGTCTGGGCCGAGACCTGGACCCTATAGTTTACAAATCCCTCAACCTCCTGGAGGGAGTAAGTTTATCACAGTTATTGATAGTGATGTAATCTCAGGCCCTATTTTTCAGGCTCGGTTTACGTTTGCACAGCGACAGCTCCCATAAACTTGATCTGCATTATGAGACTTACTTGCAAGACAGAGGGAGTTAAATAACAAGGAACAATGGATCATGTTGCTTGGAGAAATTTAAATGCAGCTACCCCTCCCTAATGTACTTAAATGCTCATGAAGCCAAAGACCAACAATTAAGTCGAACTTTGTTGTTGCTGTGCTACTAAAGTTTGACTTTCTCTCATCTCTTTAACCTTATACATATTGAGGAGTCTGCGCTGAGCATTCCCCCATAATATTGTTGTCATGAAAGATGACGCTTTTATTGTTTTTGTTTATTTTATTGTTTTTGCTATGTATTTCTCTGTTATATGTTCTGTGTTGTAATTGTTCCACAGTATTATGTACAGATATGCACGCAGGTATTGACTAAGCTATTGGGAGCTGCTACACCCACGGGCTCGCCGGTCCGCCCACAGATATTTGTGCCCAGGGCTAAGTCTAGTAAGAGTATCATTGCATCAGAAAGTGCTGTTCTCATCCTTACATACTATGATGATGCAGACAACTAGACTCTTAAATTTTATTACAGCTAATTCTAAGGGTTTAAACTGTCCATATAAGCGTAATATAGCCGTAAAGGCGATATAATCTTTTTACAGGAGACGCACTTTATGTCTGGCAAAGAACCCAAAACCTTTTCATATAAATTTGGGGAGACGTATTATGCTTCAAACACAGTAAAAACTAGTGGTGTGGCCATTCTCATTAAGAAAGGTATCCCACTCACCCTCATTAAAAAGCATAGCGATAAAGCAGGAAGATTTCTCATTGTGGTGGGAAAACTGGTAAATACTATAGTTACTTTAATTAACGTATATGCCCCTAATTTAAAACAGGATGTGTTTTTCAAACACCTTACTAACATATCTTTGGAAATGACTAAGGGGGTTGTTATCATGGGGGGAGATTTCAATCTTACTCTTAACCCAGGTTTGGATAATTCTAATGGTTTGTCTTCCACTCCTCACAAGGTTATTAATTCAGTGAAGCAAAATTTTAAAGATCTCACATTGCATGATGCATGAAGGATTATACATCAGGAAAATAGATACACTTTTTATTCCAATCCGCAGCGCAGACACTCCAGACTTGACTACTTCATGTTGGACATTACTAACCTAGCTAGAGTGACTAAGATAGAGATTAACCCTAATACCTGGTCCGACCACGCGATGGTCAGTTGCTCGCTGGACTGGCCACATACCCCTATACACCAATATATATGGAGACTTGACGACACCTTGCTGTCCGATCCGGTCATACAAGAGCGGATCAGTAAAACTATAGAGGAATATTTTCTTTTTAATGATGACCCAGAATCTGACAGTGACCTGGTGTGGGAGGCACATAAGGCGGTCATTAGAGGAGAAATGATTAGTATTAGATCACATCGAGATAAACAAGATAGAAACTTAATGGAAAAAAGACTCAATGATCTTACTGACTTAGAGACACAACGTAAACTAGATCCAAATAATATAGCAATCTCACAGAATACTGCTGACTGTAAAATACAGATTAATGAAATGCTCCATGCGGAATGTAAAAAACGAGCTCTCAAACTGCAGCAGTCATATTTTGAAAATGATAACACAAGTAGTTCCCTTTTTGCAAGGAAACTGAAGAGGAGTGCTAATAAAAAATGTATTCTTGCTATTAACAGTAGTGGGGGAGGTAAAAGGGTGTACACCTCTCAAGACATTGCAAATACTTTTCGGGACTACTATAAAAACCTATATAACCTAAATCCGGAACATGGTGGCTCACCTGCAGAATAGAGAACTAAAATCACCCTAACAGACAATTATTTAGATAACATTAACTTACCGCAAATTAGTTCGGACCAACAGGAGGCTCTAAATAAGCCCTTTGAACAATCAGAGATCTTAGAAGTTATTAAGAATCTACCTAAGGGTAAAGCCCCTGGACCAGATGGGTATACTAATAGTTATTATAAGACATATAAATCAATACTTACCTCACATTTATTGAGGCTGTTTAATAAGATCTCAGATTCCAATCCTTTCTCACCTGCAGCACTAGAAGCACATATAGTGGTATTACCTAAACCTGGAAAAAACCCAGATTGTGTGGAAAACTTTAGGCCAATTTCTCTACTTAATTCGGACCTTAAAATACATGCGAAATTGTTAGCGAATAGGTTGTCCCCATATTACCAAATATTATAAATGGTGACCAGGTTGGCTTCATACAGAATAGAGAGGCACACGACAACACGGTTAGGGCTTTACACATATTAAACTTTCTCACTCAGAGTAACGTGCCATCAGCAGTGGTGTCAACGGACGCGGAAAAAGTGTTTGACCGCGTCTGTTGGCACTTTATGAAATCCACGATGGAAAGATTTGGGATGGTGTCACATTTCATCTCCAAAATTATTGCCCTCTATAGTTACCCAGTAGCTAAAATCAGAGTTAATGGCTTATTGTCAGCCCCATTCTGGATATATAATGGTACTAGGCAGGGGTGCCCCCTGTCCCCTCTTCTATTTGCCTGTATAATAGAGACTTTGGCAATCACTATTAGAGATTGGGTGGGGATTCCTGGAGTTCACATACACCACACCACACACAAATTATTGTTATATGCAGATGATATTTTGTTCTTTATGTCGGATCCCATATCTTCGATTCCCCGATTGTTAGCTGAATTTGACACTTTTTTTCAGGCTTCAAATTTCCTTATTAACAACTATAAATCGGAGATGCTCGCGATACAATGTGACACAGATTATCTTAACCGACTGTCACAAAAATGCCCTTTTCGAATTCAAACAAAAAAGCTAAAATACTTGGGTATCTTTATTGCACCTTCTGTTCAGGAGATGTTTAGAGCCAATTATGACACACTACAGAGAAATATTATAGCAGACCTCTCTTCCTGGAGATCCAAAAGGGTTTCATGGCTTGGCCGCATACATTCGGTTAAAATGAATATACTACCCAGGGTGTTGTATATACTGCAGACCCTTCCAATTCCTTTGCCTAAGTTCTTCTTGGTGTCCCTACAGAATAAAATTCTCGATTACATATGGGATAGAAAGAAAGCAAGAATTAATAAGGCACTAATGTGCCTACCGGTCAGTGAGGGAGGGCTGGGGGTCCCTAATTTGACTAAATACAGACAGGCTGTCTTCTTGCAGAGAATAGTAGATTGGTTTAGGAACTTTCAGAGTAAAAAGTGGGTGGCTTTAGAACACGACATAGCAGAGAAATCACACTTTGGCACGATGTGTTGGCAATCAGCTCCACAACTAAACACAGATTTCAGACAGAATATCATATTAATGGAAACCCTAACAATGTGGAAGGGAATACTTAGAGAATACCCACATATATCTTCACAATTTTCCCCGCTCACTCCCTTCACGGAAAACACCAAACTACCCATAGGCCTCTTACAAAAAATTAAGCAGCAGGAAACTCCTCTAAGGACCTTATGGGTGGTACACTTGGGTAACGAGACGAGACTATTTACTGAGAGGGAGTTGGTAGAGAGGGGATAAACTTTCTTTAGTAGTTGGTTTGTTCTCCAACAATGTCACTCTTATATATTTAAACATAGGGACAGACGTAACCTAATCCGACCTCTTACTTCCTTTGAGACCTTATGTCATTCAGAATCTCCTGCTGTAAGGACCCTATCATTGACATACGCGATGTTACAAAAACCATCAGTGGGCTATACCCCTCACTACATAGATAGATGGAACAAAGATCTAGATATTGAATTGTCAGCAAATGATATTGTTAAATTATTCACCAACGTCACTAAAGTCTCCGTATCCAGTAATTATATAGAGTTGAACATTAAAATAATACAAAGATGGTACCTCACTCCTGTTAGGATTAACAAATTGTTCCCATTGGCTTCTTATAAATGCTGGAGGTGTGGTAAGGAACAGGGGTCTATGTTTCATATATGGTGTACTTGTGGGTTGTTAAACCCATTATGGTTATCTATAGTTAAGGCGACAAACACACTGACAGAACTGAACTTAGAACCAGACCCTCGTATTTGGTTGCTAAATGCTGTACCCAATAAACTTCCAACGTATAAGAAAAAAATAATTTTTATTGCTAGTAATAGCTTAAAAAAACTGATAGCAAGAAATTGGAAATCTCAAAAAAACCCAAGCATGGCCACACGGTACTCCCAATTTCAATTCATTCTATCACTAGAAGAATATGCATACATGAGAAATGGTAGGAGAGATGTTTTCTTGCAGATGAAGGTCATGTGGGAATCGTTTATAGCTAATATCTAGATCATATGAAGGATGACATAGGATGGAATGGGAGGGTATTGATTGTGCTGAGCGGATGGGTGTGACCAACCTGTATAGATATGTCACTGGGAAAATATGAGATTAACTTGTGGAACATTGTTATTCATTGTTGTATTCTTTACTGTTATATTCATCATATTGTACAAGTTCTGTATTGATTACCTGCTGAAATCTATATTTTTCTGTAATGTGATGCAGAGACTTCAATAAAATTATTAAATAAAAAAAAAACATAATTTATGTAAGAACTTACCTGATAAATTCATTTCTTTCATATTAACAAGAGTCCATGAGCTAGTGACGTATGGGATATACATTCCTACCAGGAGGGGCAAAGTTTCCCAAACCTTAAAATGCCTATAAATACACCCCTCACCACACCCACAAATCAGTTTAACGAATAGCCAAGAAGTGGGGTGATAAGAAAAAAGTGCGAAGCATATAAAATAAGGAATTGGAATAATTGTGCTTTATACAAAAAAATCATAACCACCACAAAAAAGGGTGGGCCTCATGGACTCTTGTTAATATGAAAGAAATGAATTTATCAGGTAAGTTCTTACATAAATTATGTTTTCTTTCATGTAATTAACAAGAGTCCATGAGCTAGTGACGTATGGGATAATGAATACCCAAGATGTGGATCTTTCCACACAAGAGTCACTAGAGAGGGAGGGATAAAATAAAGACAGCCAATTCCTGCTGAAAATAATCCACACCCAAAATAAAGTTTAATGAAAAACATAAGCAGAAGATTCAAACCGAAACCACTGCCTGAAGTACCTTTCTACCAAAAACTGCTTCAGAAGAAGAGAATACATCAAAATGGTAGAATTTAGTAAAAGTATGCAAAGAGGACCAAGTCGCTGCTTTGCAAATCTGATCAACTGAAGCTTCATTCCTAAACGCTCAGGAAGTAGAAACTGACCCAGTAGAAACTGTCCCTTCAAGGAACTGGCAGGAATGTCCCTTTTCCAAACCATCCTGGAGAAAGGACACAATCCTGGATACCTTAACCTTGTGCCAAGGATATCTAGACCTTGCGACAGAAGGTCTGGTCTTAACGGAAGAGTCCATGGTTGGCAAGATGCCATCCGGACAAGATCCGCATACCAAAACCTGTGAGGCCATGCCGGAGCTATTAGCAGAACAAACGAGCATTCCCTCAGAATCTTGGAGATTACTCTTGGAAGAAGAACTAGAGGCGGAAAGATATAGGCAGGATGATACTTCCAAGGAAGTGATAATGCATCCACTGCCTCCGCCTGAGGATCCCGGGATCTGGACAGATACCTGGGAATTTTCTTGTTTAGATGAGAGGCCATCAGATCTATCTCTGGAAGCCCCCACATTTGAACAATCTGAAGAAATACCTCTGGGTGAAGAGACCATTCGCCCGGATGCAACGTTTGGCGACTGAGATAATCCGCTTCCCAATTGTCTACACCTGGGATATGAACCGCAGAGATTAGACAGGAGCTGGATTCCGCCCAAACCAAAATTTGAGATACTTCTTTCATAGCCAGAGGACTGTGAGTCCCTCCTTGATGATTGATGTATGCCACAGTTGTGACATTGTCTGTCTGAAAACAAATGAACGATTCTCTCCTCAGAAGAGGCCAAAACTGAAGAGCTCTGAAAATTGCACGGAGTTCCAAAATATTGATCGGTAATCTCACCTCCTGAGATTCCCAAACTCCCTGTGCCGTCAGAGATCCCCACACAGCTCCCCAACCTGAGAGACTTGCATCTGTTGAAATTACAGTCCAGGTCGGAAGAACAAAAGAAGCCCCCTGAATTAAACGATGGTGATCTGTCCACCACGTTAGAGAGTGTCGAACAATCGGTTTTAAAGATATTAATTGAGATATCTTCGTGTAATCCCTGCACCATTGGTTCAGCATACAGAGCTGAAGAGTTCGCATGTGAAAACGAGCAAAGGGGATCGCGTCCGATGCAGCAGTCATAAGACCAAGAATTTCCATGCATAAGGCTACCGAAGGGAATGATTGTGACTGAAGGTTTCGACAAGCTGTAATCAATTTTAGACGTCTCTTGTCTGTTAAAGACAGAGTCATGGACACTGAATCTATCTGGAAACCCAGAAAGGTTACCCTTGTTTGAGGAATCAAAGAACTTTTTGGTAAATTGATCCTCCAACCATGATCTTGAAGAAACAACACAAGTCGATTCGTATGAGACTCTGCTAAATGTAAAGACTGAGCAAGTACCAAGATATCGTCCAAATAAGGAAATACCACAATACCCTGTTCTCTGATTACAGACAGAAGGGCACCGAGAATCTTTGTGAAAATTCTTGGAGCTGTAGCAAGGCCAAACGGTAGAGCCACAAATTGGTAATGCTTGTCTAGAAAAGAGAATCTCAGGAACTGAAAATGATCTGGGTGAATCGGAATATGCAGATATGCATCCTGTAAATCTATTGTGGACATATAATTCCCTTGCTGAACAAAAGGCAATATAGTCCTTACAGTTACCATCTTGAACGTTGGTATCCTTACATAACGATTCAATAATTTTAGATCCAGAACTGGTCTGAAGGAATTCTCCTTCTTTGGTACAATGAAGAGATTTGAATAAAACCCCATCCCCTGTTCCGGAACTGGAACTGGCATAATTACTCCAGCCAACTCTAGATCTGAAACACAATTCAGAAATGCTTGAGCTTTCACTGGATTTACTGGGACACGGGAAAGAAAAAATCTCTTTGCAGGAGGTCTCATCTTGAAACCAATTCTGTACCCTTCTGAAACAATGCTCTGAATCCAAAGATTGTGAACAGAATTGATCCAAATTTCTTTGAAAAAACGTAACCTGCCCCCTACCAGCTGAACTGGAATGAGGGCCGTACCTTCATGTGAACTTAGAAGCAGGCTTTGCCTTTCTAGCAGGCTTGGATTTATTCCAGACTGGAGATGGTTTCCAAACTGAAACTGCTCCTGAGGACGAAGGATCAGGCTTTTGTTCTTTGTTGAAACGAAAGGAACGAAAACGATTGTTAGCCCTGTTTTTACCTTTAGATTTTTTATCCTGTGGTAAAAAAGTTCCTTTCCCACCAGTAACAGTTGAAATAATAGAATCCAACTGAGAACCAAATAATTTGTTTCCCTGGAAAGAAATGGAAAGTAGAGTTGATTTAGAAGCCATATCAGCATTCCAAGTCTTAAGCCATAAAGCTCTTCTGGCTAAGATAGCTAGAGACATAAACCTAACATCAACTCTAATAATATCAAAAATGGCATCACAGATAAAATTATTAGCATGCTGAAGAAGAATAATAATATCATGAGAATCACGATTTGCTACTTGTTGCGCTAGGGTTTCCAACCAAAAAGTTGAAGCTGCAGCAACATCAGCCAATGATATAGCAGGTCTAAGAAGATTACCTGAACACAGATAAGCTTTTCTTAGAAAGGATTCAATTTTTCTATCTAAAGGATCCTTAAACGAGGTACCATCTGACTTAGGAATGGTAGTACGTTTAGCAAGGGTAGAAATAGCCCCATCAACTTTAGGGATTTTGTCCCAAAATTCTAACCTGTCAGGCGGAACAGGATATAATTGCTTAAAACGTTTAGAAGGAGTAAATGAATTACCCAATTTATCCCATTCTTTGGAAATCACTGCAGAAATAGCATTAGGAACAGGAAAAACTTCTGGAATAACCGCAGGAGCTTTAAAAACCTTATCCAAACG
This sequence comes from Bombina bombina, assembly GCF_027579735.1. Taxonomy (NCBI): domain Eukaryota; kingdom Metazoa; phylum Chordata; class Amphibia; order Anura; family Bombinatoridae; genus Bombina; species Bombina bombina. The sequence goes on along the minus strand of NC_069499.1, from coordinate 984,790,130 downwards.
TATAGAATTAGTATCAAGAGGACTAGAATCCTCTATTTCTAAAGCAATTAGTACTTCTTTAAGTAAAGAGCGAATAAATTCCATCTTAAATAAATATGAAGATTTATCAGCATCAATCTCTGAGATAGAATCCTCTGAACCAGAAGAGTCCAAAGAATCAGAATGATGGTGTTCATTTAAAAATTCATCTGTAGAGAGAGAAGATTTAAAAGACTTTTTCCGTTTACTAGAAGGAGAAATAACAGACAAAGCCTTCTTTATGGATTCAGAAACAAAATCTCTTATGTTATCAGGAACATTCTGCACCTTAGATGTTGAGGGAACTGCAACAGGCAATGGTACATTACTAAAGGAAATATTATCTGCTTTAACAAGTTTGTCATGACAATTATTACAAACAACAGCTGGAGGAATAGCTACCAAAAATTTACAGCAGATACACTTAGCTTTGGTAGATCCAGCAGGCAGTGATTTTCCTGTAGTATCTTCTGGCTCAGATGCAACGTGAGACATCTTGCAATATGTAAGAGAAAAAACAACATATAAAGCAAAATAGATCAAATTCCTTATAAGACAGTTTCAGGAATGGGAAAGAATGCCAAATATCAAGCTTCTAGCAACCAGAAGCAAATGAAAAATGAGACTGAAATAATGTGGAGACAAAAGCGACGCCCATATTTTTTAGCGCCAAATAAGACGCCCACATTATTTGGCGCCTAAATGCTTTTGGCGCCAAAAATGACGCCACATCCGGAACGCCGACATTTTTGGCGCAAAATAACGTCAAAAAAATGACGTAACTTCCGGCGACACGTATGACGCCGGAAACGGAAAAGAATTTTTGCGCCAAAAAAGTCCGCGCCAAGAATGACGCAATAAAATGAAGCATTTTCAGCCCCCGCGAGCCTAACAGCCCACAGGGAAAAAAGTCAAATTTTTGAGGTAAGAAAAATATGATAATTCAATGCATAATCCCAAATATGAAACTGACTGTCTGAAATAAGGAAAGTTGAACATTCTGAGTCAAGGCAAATAAATGTTTGAATACATATATTTAGAACTTTATAAATAAAGTGCCCAACCATAGCTTAGAGTGTCACAGAAAATAAGACTTACTTACCCCAGGACACTCATCTACAAGTTTGTAGAAAGCCAAACCAGTACTGAAACGAGAATCAGTAGAGGTAATGGTAAATATAAGAGTATATCGTCGATCTGAAAAGGGAGGTAAGAGATGAATCTCTACGACCGATAACAGAGAACCTTATGAAATAGACCCCGTAGAAGGAGATCACTGCATTCAATAGGCAATACTCTCTTCACATCCCTCTGACATTCACTGCACGCTGAGAGGAAAACCGGGCTCCAACTTGCTGCGGAGCGCATATCAACGTAGAATCTAGCACAAACTTACTTCACCACCTCCCTTGGAGGCAAAGTTTGTAAAACTGATTTGTGGGTGTGGTGAGGGGTGTATTTGTAGGCATTTTAAGGTTTGGGAAACTTTGCCCCTCCTGGTAGGAATGTATATCCCATACGTCACTAGCTCATGGACTCTTGTTAATTACATGAAAGAAAAAAAGTTTGTATTTTCACAGCGGAGAGTGCGGGACCTGTTTATTTCATTTGTTTACTTTTCCTACCCAGAGCACCCTGGAAGTTGGAAGTTTATTGTGTGTGCAGATCCCCTGCTTGATGTTTTCATATATATACCGATGCACATTTTTGTGTATGCATATGTAGGTGAATATATGCGTGTATGTGCGCGTGTGTGTATATATATATATATATATAATCAAAAAAAGGATTTAGTAAAGGGACTCCTGAGTATAAATGTTTGTAAAGCCACCATGTGGATATCTATTCCACTCGACCCCTTATGCAGGTTTAAAAGACAAGTCACTGTAGAAAACCGCAATATCCAAAACCCAAAAGCACAAACATCCCCTCAAGCAAAGATAGCAGGAACAAAGTTCATCATTGAAGTAAACAGGTGAGTCTCATATAAGGCAAACAGTAAATACGTCGCCCTCCAATAGGCAATACAGTGTTGCCACAGGATATCGGTAGCAATACCCAAACAGCTAGTAGCTGTATGACTCACCCTTCTTGCTTGTAGTTTCAAACTTATACCTTGAATGAGAAAGTCCTGCTAAATGCTCCGTGATCCACGGCGTCTAAGACAGCCTCGATGCCTCTATCCAGCCGGTTCCGGTCATGTGATGGGCGTCGGCCGTCACAGCCAATGGGTTGATTAGCCTACCAGGAGGCTTGCAGGGTTCAGCGTCGGAGGGGATGCCCAATGTCGAAAATAGTAGGGGGAGTGGAATAGAGGCACGCTCCTGATGCAGCCCAGAGCGCTGGAAAAATAGGCATCAAATGAAAGAAATTATATCCAGGCTGCAGTTAAAAACAAAGTCTTTATTGAGTTCCACTTGGGATAAAAATTGAATAAGAAGAAAGGGGGATCCAGCATAACAGTGTTACCAAAGTTGTTCCGCTAACATGTTTCGGTAAAGACCGTAATCATAGCTAATTGGAAACTGGTGTGCTGGCTATTTAAAAGACAAAATCAACACTCATTGGACAAAGTTAAGACCAATAAAATAGGTACACTGTTGGTCATAAAACGTAATAAAGTGAAAGAACTAATACACCCTGACATGTTAGTACATACATATGTAAACTCACATAGCACACCACAAAATGTAAACACCAGAGTGTGTGCTGCGAACAATAAAGAAAGAGGAAATAAACAAACGAATGAATGAAGGTAACGATTGGGGCATGAAATACTCTCATAGATTAAATATACAAGTGTAAAAATGTAAAACACATACCAAAAGTGCACGGACCACCTAGCATATAAATATAGCAATGTAAAATGTGTGTAGTTGAACTGATATATAATTTTACATACAGAAGCATATATATGGAGAAGGTGAAGATATATCTGTACATGCCTATAATATATGTATAAATAAATAGAAGTGTATTATATCACTAAAACAATATACAACTAGCTAAATGTGGCCTGCTGAAATAACTACAACTCAAACACAAACATAGCGATACTATACTATGTATATATTTATTTCTATTAACTCTGTTATACTACTCCGTTATATTTAGCGTAAAGATCCCTATCTAATGTGAGTTTAAGACCTCAAATGCGTATCAATGTACTCGGGTAACAGTGACCCATATATAGGGAAATAGAGCAATTGAAAATACAGCTACACTAATCTAAAATACTGAGTAAAAAACGCTAGATGAGTGTAGTGGGGTGTAAGTTGTAAAAAACAGTAAAAGTACACTGCACTGAGGTATGGGTGAAAGTATTAAAAGAGCCCTATCTTAAAAAGATGTATATAGAGAAAGCGTTAAGGATACAAAACATCAGAAAATTGCTTGGCAAACGTGTGAGGCAATGGTATTTATTTCCAATAGTTAATCAAATCATATTCAGAGTTTAAACCCTTTGGTACTCTAGTACGTAATTTAAAAATCCAAAACATCTCACGCTTGCCAAGCAGCTGATTCCTGTCACCTCCTCTAGGTGGTGCCTTGACATGTTCAATAGCCTGCCATCTGAGTGTGGCATTACTTTTATTGTGAAAATTCCGAAAATGCTTAACCAAGGGGGTACTAGCTTCGCCCAGTTTGATTGTAGAAAGGTGGTTCCTGATTCTAGTATTTACATCCGTGGTGGTGAGTCCTACATACTGTAGATGGCACTCTATACAGTAAAGTAAGTAGATAACATAGGAAGATGTACAGTTGAGGCAAGAGGATATCTTAAAAATCTCTCCAGTAACCTCTGACCTGAAATCATCAGAAATAATGATAAACTCACAAGGTCTACATCTCGATTTGCCGCACCTGTACATCCCCCTATGTTGCAACCAAGAACTTTGTCTGTCTGGTTTCTTAGTCAAAACTTCTGAGGGGGCCAGAATATTACCCAAGGTTCTGTTCTTCCTATAGGAGCAACGTAAGCCTCCCTCTACACAACTAACAAGGCTGTCATCTGCAGAAAGTAGACTGAAATGTTTTTTGACAATCTTACATATTTCTCTGTAGTCAGTACTGAAATCCGTCACAAATGTTACTTTGTGTGGGGTATTAATGTCCACACCAGTCTTAGCACAATTGGATCTATTTAAAAGAGACTGCCGATCCAAAAGGTCGACCTGTCTCTGTGCTCTATCTACTATATGTCCAGGGTATCCTCTTTCTCTGAGTCTATTTTGCATGTCTCTACTTTGTGCTTTATAGTGATCACTATTGCTGCAGTTCCGTTTGACCCTTATGAGCTGTCCCTTGGCTACTGCCATAGGGACATGTGCGGGGTGGCAGCTCTTTGCATGTAGCAATGTGTTTTTCGATATAGGATTCCTGTACATATTGCTTATAATTTTTCCATCATCCCCTGCAGTCAAAGTAAGGTCTAAATAGTTAATGGTCCTAGAGTTCATCTCAAATGTAAAACTCAGGCCAACATCGTTGGAATTTAGAAGACCTACGAATTCAGACAGAGAATCCTCAGATCCCTGCCATATGAAGAGCAGATCGTCAATGTACCGCCTATAAAAGGCGATACAGTGTCTGTGTATATTACTATCTCCATAGATGTGGGACAGCTCCCACCAACCCATAAAGATGTTGGCATATGAGGGCGCAAATTTGGCCCCCATAGCTGTCCCACATCTCTGGAGATAGTATTGCTCCCCAAAACGGAAATAGTTGTGAGTCAAGGAAAAACTAGTTGCCCTCACCACATACTTCACCAAATCACTATCCAAGTCTGATAGGTTCTCCAACATATAAGACAGAGCCTTCAGACCTTCCTCATGTGGAATAGTGGAGTACAGTGATACCACATCTATTGTTAACCACTTGTGCCTCTCAAAATCCCAACAGAAGGTATCCACAAGATTTAATAAATCCTTGGTGTCTTTTAGGTAGCTCTGTAGTGAGGCAACTAGAGGAAACAGTATGCTATCTAGCCACTGGGACAGGTGTTCCAAAAGGGAGCCTATCCCACTGACTATAGGCCTTCCTTGTACCTCCATTAAGGATTTGTGCACCTTTGGAAGATGGTGGAAGATGGGCACCACCGGATGATCCACCAACAGATAATCATATGTGTCACGGTCAAAGAACCCATCCTCCAAACCATCATCCAAAAGGCACCTAAGCTCTTTCTGGAAGCGCCCAGTGGGATCCCTGTCTAGTCTCTGATAATTTGCATCATTGTGGAGTTGTCTATGGGCCTCCTTAACATATTCAGATTTGTCCAAGACCACAATAGATCCACCTTTATCGGCGGATCGAATGACCAAATTTTCATTTTGTTGTAGCTCTAACAATGCCAGTCTTTCTCTAAAGGATAGATTAGGCCTCCAATTCTTGGTCTCAGTTTTACTAGAGGCCAGGGAAGTGAGGTCTCTCTCAATTCTCTTGAAAAAAGTTTCCAAGGCTGGACCACGACACTGCAGGGGATAAAAGTCAGATGGTTTCTTAAAACCACTGTGACATCTTACAGTCCCTGTTGCAGTCCCACTTGTCCCCTGTCTACTAAGTGCATGCAGTGACATCAGATCACAAGACTCAGAAAACGAAAGTTGTGTGGTATCAAAGGTGGACTTTTGTGATTGAACCAAAAGTTCACCAGTGTCTGAGACATTGTCAGAGTTATAGAAAAAAAATTTCAAAGTTAAATTTCTAATCAATCTATTAACATCCAACAAAGTGTTGAAGAGGTTAAATGAAGTGGTTTTCACAATAAAAGTAATGCCACACTCAGATGGCAGGCTATTGAACATGTCAAGGCACCACCTAGAGGAGGTGACAGGAATCAGCTGCTTGGCAAGCGTGAGATGTTTTGGATTTTTAAATTGCGTACTAGAGTACCAGAGGGTTTAAACTCTGAATATGATTTGATTAACTATTGGAAATAATTACCATTGCCTCACACGTTTGCCAAGCATTTTTCTGATGTTTTGTATCCTTAACGCTTTCTCTATATATATCTTTTTAAGATAGGGCTCTTTTAATACTTTCACCCATACCTCAGTGCAGTGTACTTTTACTGTTTTTTACAACTTACACCCCACTACACTCATCTAGCGTTTTTTACTCAGTATTTTAGATTAGTGTAGCTGTATTTTTAATTGCTCTATTTCCCTATATATGGGTCACTGTTACCCAAGTACATTGATACGCATTTGAGGTCTTAAACTCACATTAGATAGGGATCTTTACGCTAAATATAACGGAGTAGTATAACAGAGTTAATAGAAATAAATATATACATAGTATAGTATCGCTATGTTTGTGTTTGAGTTGTAGTTATTTCAGCAGGCCACATTTAGCTAGTTGTATATTGTTTTAGTGATATAATACACTTCTATTTATTTATACATATATTATAGGCATGTACAGATATATCTTCACCTTCTCCATATATATGCTTCTGTATGTAAAATTATATATCAGTTCAACTACACACATTTTACATTGCTATATTTATATGCTAGGTGGTCCGTGCACTTTTGGTATGTGTTTTACATTTTTACACTTGTATATTTAATCTATGAGAGTATTTCATGCCCCAATCGTTACCTTCATTCATTCATTTGTTTATTTCCTCTTTCTTTATTGTTCGCAGCACACACTCTGGTGTTTACATTTTGTGGTGTGCTATGTGAGTTTACATATGTATGTACTAACATGTCAGGGTGTATTAGTTCTTTCACTTTATTACGTTTTATGACCAACAGTGTACCTATTTTATTGGTCTTAACTTTGTCCAATGAGTGTTGATTTTGTCTTTTAAATAGCCAGCACACCAGTTTCCAATTAGCTATGATTACGGTCTTTACCGAAACATGTTAGCGGAACAACTTTGGTAACACTGTTATGCTGGATCCCCCTTTCTTCTTATTCAATTTTTATCCCAAGTGGAACTCAATAAAGACTTTGTTTTTAACTGCAGCCTGGATATCATTTCTTTCATTTGATATATATATATATATATATATATATATATATATATATATATATATATATATATATATATATACACACACACATCTGTGTATTTATGTACATGTTTTTATGTATGTGAATATATGCGTGTGTGTTTGTGTATGTATATTATATATATATATATATATATATATATACACACACACACACACATTTCTGTGTATTCATGTACATGTTTTTATGTATGCATATGTATGTGAATATATGTGTGTATATAGACACTGTGGGGCTTGGTTAGGAATCTGAAAGTTGTCGCAATGTTCTTTAAATGATAAACTATTCATTTTCATTAAAATTCTTCCAGATGGGCTATATTAATGGATCTTCTACAAAACATTTATGCAAAGAAAAATCTAGTGTACAATGTCCATTTTACAGATTTTTCTAAAATGGCGTCTGAAGAGGAATCTCACTCTAGTCCTAAAATTTCTGATTGTTACAATTCCCCTTCCTTCTTCTGAAGAGGATTTGTTACTCATATTAATTCGGCATTTGCTGTCGCACTAAAAGTAAAATCTATTTCCCCCCTCTACTGAAGCGGATCATAAGCCTGCAAGCGACATTGGAAGGCCTTGCCCCTTCCCCGGGTGTCTCACTTAGGTGTACTGTTTAATTTGTTCTGTAAACATCAGCTTCTTTCTTAGTACTCCTCTAATCTTTTTATCTGTACATGCACTGAATTCTTTTGTTCATCTGAATGTGTTTTGTATTTCTCCTCCGGTGCTGTGCTGTGGGTCCATGCAGATGCGTGCCTGACCAGTGACTTGCTTCAGTTTGTCACGCCAGCCACTGCTCAGCACAACACTGGTTCTCAATGTGGCGTTATAATTTTAACTTTAGCAGTTTTCCTATTTAATGGTCATAGTGTCCTATAAGCAATTAAGTATTGTGAACCCTCTTCCTTTCTGTGCTATTTTCCATTCTGGATTTGCTTTTAATTGTCTGTTAGGCCCCCCTAGACTTTGACATCTCCAATTTTAATTGCTTTATTTAAATTTCCGTGGTTTAATTTCCTTATACTTTCTTATATTTATGCTTTCTTTCTTGAACGAATCGGAAAGATTCAGATACTTTTGAAATTTGTATTTCCTATTGTTTTCTCTCAATACTTAAAGTGAAGGTAAACTTTGATGAATGAAAGCCCGTTTTTTTTTTAAATACTATTAAAAACAGGGGCACTTTCATTCATCAAAGTTTAGAAGGCAGCTGTTTTGATTAAAAACTTACCTTTGTTTTTTTCACAGCCAGAGCAGCTTCCTGCACCCAGAGATCCTCTCTTCACACGTCATCAATCAATGACTAATCCAGCTTCCTCTAATCACGGCTTTCCCCCCCAGGGTAGTCATTGCCTAAGGCCATGCCGTGATTGGAGGAAGCAGGATTAGTCATTGATGACGTGTGAAGAGATGAAGATGATCTCCGGGTGGGGGAAGCTGCTCTGGCTGTGCAAAGGAGGTAAGTTTTTAATCAAAACGGCTGCTTTCTAAACTTTGATGAATAAAAGTGCCCCTGTTTTTAATAGTATTTTTTTTAAAAACAGGCTTTCATTTATCAAAGTTTACCTTCACTTTAACTCTTATAGGGGCAGCCTCCACCAGCTTGTGATTGTTTTAAAGATAGATATCCCTTTGTTTCCCTCATCCAGTTTTGCATATCCAACTCTGAGATACAAGAAAATAAGAGAAAAAGTGAAAATACAACAATCTCTGCAAGCTTCTTCTTTGTCTAAGTGCTTTGACAGAAGGACGAAATTGTAGCATGTGGATTTAAGTAGGACTCCTTTACCCTAGGTCCTGAGTTTGTTCCAGGATTTAATCTTAATCTGTCAAAATGCAGTGAGATAAGAGTCGGTTCTATGGCTTAGAAATTAGCATTTTAGCCTTTCTTGTTAGCCTTTCTCTTAGTTTCCATTGCTGATATATTAAATCAAACCTTAAGCCCCTCTTCAGAGGTATTCCTTAATACCAAAGAGACTCGCTTTCTAACCCACTAGCTCAGTATCAGAGTCTTTTATCCTCACAATTGGCTTGGTAAAGCCCTCTCTCACCCAGTCCCTTATAGAGGCATACCTCCAGCCCGATGGCCGCTAACCCCTCCCCTGGGCTTTTCACATAGGTGTGATAGAACCTCCTCCCCAGAGGTAAAATGGGGTTTAAAGAACCCTCCTCCCCCAAGATTTTCAAGAGGAGTATCAGAGCTTCGACAGACAATTTTTGAAATAGATTATTTGTTTTGAAGTTCTTCTGTCTGTGCTTTAAAAATGCAAAATATAAAGTCTCCTGTCTTTTTAATTGGATTATTATAGCCTATGTTGACTAAATAATCTTGATTTTATTAAAGACAGGAGGCAAATATCCCCCCCCCCTTCTGTCCCCTCCAATTATATATTAATAAAGATTTTGTTTTCTTGAAATTTCATTTAAATGATGTTATTGCTGTTTTTCTTTTTCTGGGGTTTGTTGTTATTTTTAGTTTTTCTCTTTCATTGACTGTGTGGATTTTGTTTCCTCATTTATCTACGGACCATGTCATCTGTTGTTTCCGTTCCTAGGAGTCGCTGTTCCATTTTGGTATATGATGGATATTCATTGGAGTTTCAGATAGTCGTGGTAGGTGGCGCAAAACCAAGATGCTATTCCCTGTAGTTCCTACTTTGTATGTTGGTGAAATTTGGAAGGGTTAGTAATATATAAATATATTATATGTGCATATAATGATTTACTAAGTTCCCAGTTTTATATTCTCTTTTGGATAAATTGAAGTCAAAACTTGTGTAAAAAAAGGTTTCTTTATCAACACCTACCTAACAAAAGATAAAGGCATGTCAAAAGTACAGCAAGAATTTATATTAGACTGCATGGAGTTTATTCTAAAAAATAACTATTTTTCATTTAATGGGCATTAATATCTACAAAAGAGGGGCACAGCCATGGGCACGAGATTCGCACCTAGTTACGCCAATTTGTTCGTAGGACACTTTGAAGAACACTTTTTGTCTGGAACTCCGTGGGGTGCGAATCTCGTGCTCTATAAAAGATTTATTGATGATATATTTATCATTTGGAAAGGTGATGAGGAATTATTAGAACAATTTATTTCAGATTTTAACACCAATGATTTCGGATTAATATTTACATATGAATATAATAAAACAAAAATTATTTTTTGGATATAGAAATAGCTATAGTAGATAATGAAATAACTACAACTACCTTTTTCAAAAAAGTGGATGCTAATAGCTATATTGATTTTAAAAGCTGCCATCATAACAACTGGAAAAGAAATATACCAAAAGGACAATTCTCAAGAATTTGAAGAAACTGCACACACATAGCAGATTATGACTCACAAGCAGAAATCTTAACAGATTTTTAGAAAAAGGATACCACCCCAAACCACTACTAGAAACCAGCAAACAAGTTAGACAAATGGATAGGAAGTCACTACTAGAAGACAGAAATATAACAAACAAGGCTGAAAAAGATCCATATGACGTTCCATTTATAACATCATTCTCAAGCCAACACAAACAAATAGAAAATATTGTAAAGAAACACTGGCACATTGCTAGAAGTGACCCTATAATAGGGAAAAGATTAAAACATCTCCCCGACATTATATTCAGAAAGGCCACTAATTTAAAAAATATCCTAGTGCCAAGTGAATTTAAATCCAAAACAGGCTCTCACCAATACAACCTTAATAACGAAAAAATATCAGGATTTTTTCCGTGTCACGTATGCAAATCATGCAAATTTAGCACTAAAACCAAAATGGTAAAATCTACTGTAACCCAGAGAGATCTGAAAATTAATGACACCATAAGATGCACTGACACTAATATAATCTACTTAATTCAGTGCTCATGTAAACTTCAGTATCTAGGTCAAACGGGGAGAAAACTGAAAGAACGAATAAGGGAACATATCAGATGCATAGAAAAAGATAACACCAGACTATACGCTCACTTCAAAGAATTCCATAAGGGTAACCCAAATGACATGACATTTTGGGGAATTAAGAAAATCAAGCCTGATGGTAGAGGAGGAAATATAGAAAAAAAGTTATTATATCATGAAGCTGAATTAATTTTTAAAATGAACACTCTACACCCAAAAGGCCTTAATAGTGAACTAGACCTCAATGCAATTCTATAAAGATAAAGATCACAAAACACCTAAACACACCATTAAACCATAATAATTAAGTATAATGATATTTCTATAAGAATATATATATCTACTAAATCATAAAGTTTTACAGTCTAAGGACACACAACTTGAAATGAAAACTCACAAAATTAGCTATACCTCTACGGCAACATACCCCCATCTAATAACTGTTTCTATAGGATCCAATTACAAAAGACCCATTATTTACTACAAACTGAAATAATATTTGAAAAACGTACATATTGGATCTTACAGTTCATTTACACACAACCCCAAATCGGTACAACATAATATACCGATATTAGAGGAAAAAAACACGCATCTAATAAATAATTCAATAGCAAAAACTCATACTAATATATATTCTTTTCGGTTTTATACCGTTTTGTTCTAGCAAAAAACCTCAACTATTCACTACCATGGATTTTGCAGTCCATAGACAAACAACTTAAAATCCAAATTTTAACAAATTATGTTGAGACTATATTCAAATCGTATCCAATAAGATCCACATTAATTTATATTCTTTTTTGGTTATTTTCAGGCTGTATAATAAACATTAGGAATCTGCTTTAGCGTAATTACTAAGTTTAGAAAATCTGTTACAGAGTGTATCGCTCTAATTTTAGAAAACTATTTAAAACATCTAAACGTGATATGAAGTCACTTAACTAGATCATAATAAAGATCAATGAATACTTAAGGTATATAACAAAACAATATTTTGCAAGTGATTTTTTTATCTTAACACTAATTGGCTATCTAACTGTTAAATTATTGAGGCTTTAAATAGCCTTGAATCCCCACATCTGGTATCTTGAAAAAGGCTGTCCAGCCAAAACGCGTTGATACCAGAGTACCCCTGCACGGATCTGAGAGACACGAAAAGAGCACTTCCAACTACTTACCAAAGAAATGGGATTTCCAGCTATACCCATTTAAAAATATTAGTATCCACCCAGCGGCGTATTTTTAACCGCATTTAACATCAACAGTTACATCGGTAACTAGAAGTAACTTTCTTCAAACCTCCAAAGCTACAGATATACACATTGCAGCAACCTGATCGGTCACTGACCGACATCCAAGACTTCAGAACAGCAGACCGGAGAGGCACAAGAATCAGCACCAGACGGTTATCGCATAACCGCAACACCCTGATCGGTCACTGACCGACAAACAAGACACAGAATAAAAACTGGAGCGGCTTAAGAATTACCACCAAACGGTTAGAACATAACCGCACCAAAGACCACACCAAGAAACCCCAAGGAGCTCGATCGGTCACTGACCGACAAAGAATAAGTCAACGGAGTAGCCACGGGAACCGCACAAGTACTCACATACAAATGAAACCCTAAACACCAACCCGAATATCTTCTCAAAAAACAGATCGCCAACCATAAAAAAGGACACAGAGCGGCATTTATTTAACCGCCAGCGGCTCATATAGATATCCGCCTTCTTGTTTTAAAACCAAAGGAAGAGATTCCTAAGCAAAGAAAGAGTAGTTGCTAAAGAAATCCATATAGCGGCGTTTATTTAATCGCATTTCCTCAAATAAGTGGTATCAAGCAGATACACTTCAAGGTACTGTTTCGTACACATATATTATAGTGTGATAGATATCGCACAAACCGTGCTTCACCATATGATAAATTGAGGCCTAAGATAAGACCAGAAATTGCGAATCTGAACTAGATACAAAGTATCATATATGAACTATACATAAAGTGTTGTTTTTACCTTTATATCAAAGATTTTGTTAGAAAACATAACCTGTGAGAAACAAAACCTGTGAAATCAAAAGATTGTACCATTTTAATTATAATAATACAGTTTTCATTATTATATTTTAGTAATTTTATACATATAGACACCGGTGTCAATTTTAACTTTCAAGGAATTTGTATATTCTATGTATAATGTGTATTTTTAGTATCACCAATATTGGGTAAACTTACCAGATTTAAATAAAGAAACCTTTTTTTACACAAGTTTTGACTTCAATTTATCCAAAAGAGAATATAAAACTGGGAACTTAGTAAATCATTATATGCACATATAATATATTTATATATTACTAACCCTTCCAAATTTCACCAACATACCAAGTAGGAACTACAGGGAATAGCATCTTGGTTTTGCGCCACCTACCACGACTATCTGTAACTCTAAAACTTTGGGATAAAGTTTTCATCAGGTGTGCCTAATTCCCTACCAGCTAGACAGTCTAACCCTACCAAGTAACCATTCATTGGAGTTTGTTTTCTTCCTGATTGGTTCCACTGTCTAATGGTCAAAGAAAAGAGGATGTGCTGGACTTGTTCATTACAGTTTATTAGGATGCGTGCTGTGTGCTGATTGGTGCAGTCTTGTTACTATGTTATTATTTTTTCTCTGTATTTTCTTTGCTGCCATTTGAAATCAGTAAAGATTTGATGCAAAATATTTGCCTCCTGCCTTTAATAAAATCAAGATTATTTAGTCACCATAGGCTATAATAATTCTAGTTGTATATAGCTGTCCATAATATGTGTATGAAAGTATTGGGGGGTTTTTTAAAAAGAAAATTGCCTCTTTATACCAGATTTCCTTGCCGATTTTCAAGAAAAAAACATAATTTATGTAAGAACTTACCTGATAAATTCATTTCTTTCATATTAGCAAGAGTCCATGAGCTAGTGATGTATGGGATATACATTCCCACCAGGAGGGGCAAAGTTTCCCAAACCTCAAAATGCCTATAAATACACCCCTCACCACACCCACAAATCAGTTTAACGAATAGCCAAGAAGTGGGGTGATAAAAAAAAGTGCGAAAGCATATAAAATAAGGAATTGGAATAGTTGTGCTTTATACAAAAAAATCATAACCACCAAAAAGGGTGGGCCTCATGGACTCTTGCTAATATGAAAGAAATGAATTTATCAGGTAAGTTCTTACATAAATTATGTTTTCTTTTATGTAATTAGCAAGAGTCCATGAGCTAGTGACGTATGGGATAATGACTACCCAAGATGTGGATCTTTCCACGCAAGAGTCACTAAAGAGGGAGGGATAAAATAAAGACAGCCAATTCCTGCTGAAAATAATCCACACCCAAAATAAAGTTTAATGAAAACATAAGCAGAAGATTCAAACTGAAACCGCTGCCTGAAGTACTTTTCTACCAAAAACTGCTTCAGAAGAAGAAAACACATCAAAATGGTAGAATTTAGTAAAAGTATGCAAAGAGGACCAAGTTGCTGCTTTGCAAATCTGATCAACCGAAGCCTCATTCCTTAACGCCCAGGAAGTAGAAACTGACCTAGTAGAATGAGCTGTAATCCTTTGAGGCGGAGTTTTACCCGACTCGACATAAGCATGGTGAATTAAGGATTTCAACCAAGATGCCAAAGAAATGGCAGAAGCTTTCTGACCTTTTCTAGAACCGGAAAAGATGACAAATAGACTAGAAGTCTTTCGGAAAGACTTAGTAGCCTCAACATAATATTTCAAAGCTCTAACAACATCCAAAGAATGCAACGATTTCTCCTTAGAATTCTTAGGATTAGGACATAATGAAGGAACCACAATTTCTCTACTAATGTTGTTGGAATTCACAACCTTAGGTAAAAATTCAAAAGAAGTTCACAACACCGCCTTATCCTGATGAAAAATCAGAAAAGGAGACTCACAAGAAAGAGCAGATAATTCAGAGACTCTTCTGGCAGAAGAGATGGCCAAAAGGAACAAAACTTTCCAAGAAAGTAATTTAATGTCCAATGAATGCATGGGTTCAAAGGGAGGAGCTTGAAGAGCCCTCAGAACCAAATTCAAACTCCAAGGAGGAGAAATAGACTTAATGACAGGCTTTATACGAACCAAAGCTTGTACAAAACAATGAATATCAGGAAGATTAGCAATCTTTCTGTGAAAAAGAACAGAAAGAGCAGAGATTTGTCCTTCAAGGAACTTGCGAACAAACCTTTATCTAAACCATCCTGAAGAAACTGTAAAATTCTCGGAATTCTAAAAGAATGCCAGGAAAAATGATGAGAAAGACACCAAGAAATATAAGTCTTCCAGACTCTATAATATATCTCTCTAGATACAGATTTACGAGCCTGTAACATAGTATTAATCACAGAGTCAGAGAAACCTCTTTGACCAAGGATCAAGCGTTCAATCTCCATACCTTTAAATTTAAGGATTTGAGATCCTGATGGAAGAAAGGACCTTGCGACAGAAGGTCTGGTCTTAACAGAAGAGTCCACGGCGGCAAGAGGCCATCCGGACAAGATCCGCATACCAAAACCTGTGAGGCCATGCTGGAGCTTCCAGCAGAACAAACGAGCATTCCTTCAGAATCTTGGAGATTACTCTTGGAAGAAGAACTAGAGGCGGAAAGATATAGGCAGGATGATACTTCCAAGGAAGTGACAATGCATCCACTGCCTCCGCCTGAGGATCCCGGGATCTGGACAGATACCTGGGAAGTTTCTTGTTTAGATGAGAAGCCATCAGATCTATTTCTGGGAGTTCCCACATTTGAACAATCTGAAGAAATACCTCTGGGTGAAGAGACCATTCGCCCGGATGCAACGTTTGGCGACTGAGACAATCCGCTTCCCAATTGTCTATACCTGGGATATGAACCGCAGAGATTAGACAGGAGCTGGATTCCGCCCAAACCAGAATTCGAGATACTTCTTTCATAGCCAGAGGACTGTGAGTCCCTCCTTGATGATTGATGTATGCCACAGTTGTGACATTGTCTGTCTGAAAACAAATGAACGACTCTCTCTTCAGAAGAGGCCAAGACTGAAGAGCTCTGAAAATTGCACGGAGTTCCAAAATATTGATCGGTAATCTCACCTCCTGAGATTCCCAAACCCCTTGTGCCGTCAGAGACCCCCACACAGCTCCCCAACCTGTAAGACTTGCATCTGTTGGGATTATAGTCCAGGTCGGAAGAACAAAAGAAGCCCCCTGAATTAAACGATGGTGATCTGTCCACCACGTCAGAGAATGTCGGACAATCGGTTTTAAAGATATTAATTGAGATATCTTTGTGTAATCCCTGCACCATTGGTTCAGCATACAGAGCTGAAGAGGTCGCATGTGAAAACGAGCAAAGGGGATCGCGTCCGATGCAGCAGTCATAAGACCTAGAATTTCCATGCATAAGGCTACCGAAGGGAATGATTGTGACTGAAGGTTTCGACAAGCTGAAATCAATTTTAGACGTCTCTTGTCTGTCAAAGATAGAGTCATGGACACTGAATCTATCTGGAAACCTAAAAAGGTTACCCTTGTCTGAGGAATCAATGAACTTTTTAGTGAATTGATCCTCCAACCATGATCTTGAAGAAACAACACAAGTCGATTCGTATGAGATTCTGCTAAATGTGAAGACTGAGCAAGTACCAAGATATCGTCCAAATAAGGAAATACCACAATACCCTGTTCTCTGATTACAGACAGAAGGGCACCGAGAACCTTTGTAAAAATTCTTGGAGCTGTAGCTAGGCCAAACGGCAGAGCCACAAACTGGTAATGCTTGTCCAGGAAAGAGAATCTCAGGAACTGATAGTGAGCTGGATGAATCGGAATATGCAGATATGCATCCTGTAAATCTATTGTAGACATATAATGCCCTTGCTGAACAAAAGGCAAGATAGTCCTTACAGTTACCATTTTGAATGTTGGTATCCTTACATAACGATTCAATATTTTTAGATCCAGAACTGGTCTGAAGGAATTCTCCTTCTTGGGTACAATGAAGAGATTCGAATAAAACCCCAGCCCCTGTTCCAAAACTGGAACTGGCATAATTACTCCAGCCAACTCTAGATCTGAAACACATTTCAGAAATGCTTGAGCTTTCACTGGGTTTACTGGGACACGGGAAAGAAAAAATCTCTTTGCAGGAGGTCTTATCTTGAAACCAATTCTGTACCCTTCTGAAACAATGTTCTGAATCCAAAGATTGTGAACAGAATTGATCCAAATTTCTTTGAAAAAACGTAATCTGCCCCCTACCAGCTGAGCTGGAATGAGGGCCGCACCTTCATGTGAACTTAGAAGCAGGCTTTGCCTTTCTAGCAGGCTTGGATTTATTCCAGACTGGAGATGGTTTCCAAACTGAAACTGCTCCTGAGGACGAAGGATCAGGCTTTTGTTCTTTGTTGAAACGAAAGGAACGAAAACGATTGTTAGCCCTGTTTTTACCTTTAGATTTTTTATCCTGTGGTAAAAAAGTTCCTTTCCCACCAGTAACAGTTGAGATAATAGAATCCAACTGAGAACCAAATAATTTATTACCCTGGAAATAAAGGCAAAGTAGAGTCGATTTAGAAGACATATCAGCATTCCAAGTTTTAAGCCATAAAGCTCTTCTAGCTAAAATAGCTAGAGACATAAACCTGACATCAACTCTGATAATATCAAAAATGGCATCACAGATAAAATTATTAGCATGTTGAAGAAGAAGAATAATATTATGAGAATCATGATCTGTTACTTGTTGCGCTAACGTTTCCAACCAAAAAGTTGAAGCTGCAGCAACATCAGCCAATGATATAGCAGGTCTAAGAAGATTACCTGAACACAGATAAGCTTTTCTTAGAAAGGATTCAATTTTCCTATCTAAAGGATCCTTAAAGGAAGTACCATCTGCCGTAGGAATAGTAGTACGTTTAGCAAGGGTAGAAATAGCCCCATCAACTTTAGGGATTTTGTCCCAAAACTCTAATCTGTCGGACGGTACAGGATATAATTGCTTAAAACGTTTAGAAGGAGTAAATGAATTACCCAAATTATTCCATTCTCTGGAAATTACTTCAGAAATAGCACCAGGAACAGGAAAAACTTCTGGAATAACCACAGGAGATCTAAAGACCTTGTCTAAACGTTTAGATTTAGTATCAAGAGGACCAGAATCCTCAATTTCTAATGCAATTAGGACTTCTTTAAGTAAAGAACGGATAAATTCCATTTTAAATAAATATGACGATTTATCAGCATCAACCTCTGAGACAGAATCCTCTGTATCAGAAGAATTATTAGAATCAGAATGATGATGTTCATTTAAAAATTCATCTGTATAAAGAGAAGTTTTAAAAGACTTTTTATGTTTACCAGAAGGAGGAATAACAGACATAGCCTTCTTAATGGATTCAGAAACAAAATCTCTTATGTTATCAGGAACACTCTGAACATTAGATGTTGATGGAACTGCAACAGGTAATGGTACTTTACTAAAGGAAATATTTTCTGCATTAACAAGTTTGTCATGACATTTAATACAAACAACAGCTGGAGGAACAACTACCAAAAGTTTACAGCAGATACACTTAGCTTTGGTAGTTCCAGCACCAGGCAGCGATTTTCCAGTAGTATCTTCTGACTCAGTTGCAACGTGGGACATCTTGCAATATGTAATAGAAAAAACAACATATAAAGCAAAATTGATCAAATTCCTTAAATGACAGTTTCAGGAATGGGAAAAAATGCCAGTGAACAAGCTTCTAGCAACCAGAAGCAACAAAAGATGAGACTTAAATAAACTGGAGACAAAATTGACGCCTACATTATTTGACGCCTAAATGCTATTAGCGCCAAAAATGACGCCACATCCGGAACGCCGACATTTTTGGCGCGAAAAACGTAAAAAATGACGCAACTTCCGGCGACACGTATGATGCCGGAAATAGAAAAAAAAATTTGCGCCAAGAAAGTCCGCGCCAAGAATGACGCAATAAAATGAAGCATTTTCAGCCCCCGCGAGCCTAACAGCCCTCAGGGAAAAAGTCAAATTTTAAGGTAAGATAAAAATGATATATTCAAATGCATTATCCCAAATATGAAACTGACTGTCTGAAATAAGGAAATGTTGAACATCCTGAGTCAAGGCAAATAAATGTTTGAATACATATATTTAGAACTTTATAAAAAAGTGCCCAACCATAGCTTTAGAGTGTCACAGAAAATAAGACTTACTTACCCCAGGACACTCATCTACATGTTGTAGAAAGCCAAACCAGTACTGAAACGAAAATCAGCAGAGGTAATGGTATAAATATAAGAGTATATCGTCGATCTGAAAAGGGAGGTAAGAGATGAATCTCTACGACCGATAACAGAGAACCCATGAAATAGACCCTGTAGAAGGAGATCATTGAATTCAAACAGGCAATACTCTCCTCACATCCCTCTGACATTCACTGCACGCTGAGAGGAAAACCGGGCTCCAACCTGCTGCGGAGCGCATATCAACGTAGAATCTAGCACAAACTTACTTCACCACCTCCATAGGAGGCAAAGTTTGTAAAACTGATTTGTGGGTGTGGTGAGGGGTGTATTTATAGGCATTTTGAGGTTTGGGAAACTTTGCCCCTCCTGGTGGGAATGTATATCCCATACGTCACTAGCTCATGGACTCTTGCTAATTACATGAAAGAAATAAAATTTATTCTTACCTGATAAATGTATTTCTTTCCGGATATAGTGAGTCCACGGCTTCATCAATTACTGTTGGGAATACCACTCCTGGCCAGCAGGAGGAGGCAAAGTGCACCACAGTCAAACTGATAAATATCACTTCCCTTCCCACAACCCCCAGTTATTCGACCAAAAGGAAATGGAGAAATAAAGTAGTAACACAAGGTCTAAAGGTGCCTGAGGTTTAGTAAAAAATAACTGTATTGAAATAAAGGGTGGGGTGGTCAGGTAAGCATACATTTTCTTTTCTTTCCTAAGATATGGTGAGTCCACGGCTTCATCAATTACTGTTGGGAACCAATACCCAAGCTAGAGGACAGAGATAAATAGGGAGGGACAAGACAGGCAGACCTAAACAGAAGGCACCACCGCTCGAAAAAACTTTCTCCCAAAAGAAAACTCAGCCGAAGCAAATGTATCAAATTTATAACATGTGGAAAAAGTATGTAAGGAAGACCAAGTTGCAATCTTGTAAATCTGTTCCGCAGAAGCTTCATTTTTTAAAGCCCAAGAAGAGACAGCCCTTGTGTAATGAGTCATAACTCTCTGAAGAGACTGCAGCCCCGCAGTCTGAAAAGCAAACAAATTAAACTTCTTAACCAGAGAAAAGAGAAGTAGCAGTAGCTTTCTGCAACAGAGAAAACAAACAAAAACAGAAGAACAAAATATTAAGCACGCACAACATCCAAATTGTGCACACACGTTCCTCAAGAGATAAGAATAAGGGAACAACAATATTTCCACTTAGGAAAAAAAAAACGCCTTATCCAAACTAAGATAAAGCTAATCACACTGCAAAGCCGAGACCACCTAAACTCTCCAAGCAGAAGATATAGCAAAAAAAGAAAACTTCCAAGATAAATCTTTAAAATCTATGGAATGCTATAGCTCAAACTGAGCCTGCTGCAAAATCTTAAAACAAGGTTAAAGTTCCAAGAGGAGCAACAGACTTAAAGGGACACTGAACCCAAATTGTTTCTTTTGTGATTCAGATAGAGCATGACATTTTAAGCAACTTTCTAATTTACTCCTATTATCATTTTTTCTTCATTCTCTTGGTATCTTTATTTGAAATGCAAGAATGTAAGTTTAGATGCCAGCTCATTTTTGGTGAACAACCTGGGTTGTCCTTGCTGATTGGTGGATAAATTCATCAACCAATAAAAATGTGCTGTCCCGAGTCCTGAACCAAACAAAACGCTTAGATGGCTTCTTTTTCAAATAAAGATAGCAAGAAAACGAAGAAAAATTGATAATAGGAGTAAATTAGAAAGTTGCTTAAAATTGGATGCTCTATCTGAATCACGAAAGAAAAAAATCTGGGTTCAGTGTCCCTTTAAAGGGGACAGTCAAGTCCCAAAAAAACTTTCATGTTTCAAATAGGGCATGTCATTTTAAACAACTTTCCAATTTACTTTTATCACCAATTTTGCTTTGTTCTCTTGGTATTCTTAGTTGAAAGCTAAACCTAGGAAGGCTCATATGATAATTTCTAAGCTCTTGAAGGCCGCATCTTATCACATGCTTTTTTATTTGCTTTTCACAACAGGGGAGAGCTAGTTCATGTAAACCATATAGATAGCATTGTGATCACGCCCGTGGATTGTGGCAGACACTGCGCTAATTGGCTAAAATTAAAGTCAATAGATAATAAATAAAATGTCATGATCAGGGGGCTGTCAGAAGATGCTTAGATACAAGGTAATCACAGAGGTAAAAAGTATATTCATTTAAAGGGACAGTCTACCATAGAATTGTTATTGTTTACAAAGATAGAGTTTTGCATAACCAACACAGTTATATTAATACACTTTTTACCTCTGTGATTACCTTGTATCTAGGAACCTTCTTCCAGCCCCCTGATCACATGACTGTGACTGTTTATTATCTATTGTCTTAAATGTAGCATTGTATTGTGCTAAATTTTAAATAACCCCCTGTGCCTGAAGACAGTGTTATCTATATGGCCCACATGTACTTTCTATCTCTTTGTGTTAAAAAGAGATTTAAAAAGCATGTGATAAGAGGCAGCCCTCAAAGGCTTAGAAATTAGCATATGAGCCTACCTATGTTTAGTTTAAACTAAAGGAAATTAGTGAACTTCCCGTTTATGATCCTGATGATTTGTATGATCATCTTTTAGCAGATTGTACATTACTAACCTAAAACCTTAAAGGGACAGTCAAGTCCAAAAAAAACTTTCATGTTTCAAATAAGGGATGCAATTTTAAACAACTTTCCAATTTACTTTTATCACCAATTTTGCTTTGTTCTCTTGGTATTCTTATTTGAAAGCTAAACCTAGGAGGTTCATGTGCTAATTTCTTAGACCTTGAAGGACGCCTCTAATCTAAATGCTTTTTTAATAGTTTTTCACCACTAGAGGGCATTAGTTCACTTGTTTCATATACATAACATTGAGCTCATGCACGTGAATTTACCATGGAGACAGCTCTGATTGGCTAAAATGCAAGTCTGTCAAAAGAACTGAAATAAGGGAGCAGTCTGCTGAGGCTTAGATACAAGGTAATTACTGAGGTAAAACATGTATAATTATACTTGTGTTGGTTATGCAAAACTGGGGACTTGGTAATTAAGGAATTATCTATCTTTTAAAACAACTGAATGAATTAACGGGAGGGAAACAAAAGAAGAAAAGGCGGACCCTAATCTGAGGGCACCACAGCCTGTAATGCCTTTCTCCCAGAAGCTGCTTCAGCCGAAGCAAAAACATCAAATTTGTAGAATTTAGAAAAAGTATGTAAGGAGGACCAGATAGCCGCCTTACAAATCTGATCCATAGAGGCTTTGTTCTTGAATGCCCAGGAAGAGGCAATTGCCCTAGTGGAATGAGCCGTTATTCTTTTAGGAGGCTGCTGACCCGCTATCTCGTAAGCTAGGTGGATGACATTCCTCAATCAAAAAGACAAGGAAATCGCTGTGGCCTTCTGGCCCCTGCGCCTACCTGCATAAAGAACAAACAGGGATGAAGATTTTCTGAATTCCTTAGTAGCCTAAAGATAAAATTTCAAGGCACGAACAACATCCAAATTGTGGAGCAACCATTCCTTCGTAGTGGAAGTATTAAGACAAAGGGAAGGAATCACAATCTCTTGATTGATGTTGCAATTGGACACAACCTTAGGAAGGAAACCTAACTTCGTACTTAACAACGCCTTGTCGGCATGAAACACAAGATAAGGGAACTCGCACTGAAAAGCAGAAATCTCAGAGACTCTGCGAGCTGAAGCAATAGCCAACAAAAACAAAACTTTCCAGGATAAAAACTTAATATCAACTGAATGCATTGGCTCAAACGGAACCTGCTGCAAAACACGAAGAACAAGATTGAGGCTCCAAGGTGGAGCAACAGGTTCAAACACAGGTCTGATCCTAGTCAGAGCCTTGACAAAGGATTGCACGTCCGGAAGATATGCTAATCTATAGTGCAACAAGGCCAATAAGGCCGAAATATGGCCCTTCAGAGAGCTGGCAGATAGGCCCTTCTCCAAGCTGTCTTGGAGAAAAGATAAAATTCTCGCAACCTAAACTACATTCCTCACACCAGTGTAGGTAAGTCCTCCACACCTTATGGTAGATGGGACGAGTAACTGGCTTACGAGCATGAATCAATGTGTCTATGACACAATCGGAGAATACTCTTTTGGACAGAACTAAACATTCAATCTCCACGCAGTCAGCCTCAGAGAGTCTAGATTTTTATGAAGGAAGGGGCCTTAAATGAGAAGGTCCTTCCGATAGCCTAAACTCCAAGGAGGAGACAATGACATTTTCACCATATCTGCAAACCAGGTCCTTTGAGGCCAGGATGGAGCTATTAGAATTACTGGGGCTTGCTCCTGTTTGATGTGAGACACTACACGAGGGAGTAGAGCCAATGGAGGAAAGAGATATGAGACTGAACCTCCTTAGAACCGCCAACGCATCTATTATCTCTGCTTGAGGGTCCCTCAATCTCGACCAGTATCTGGGTAGCTTTGCATTTAGGTGAGAAGCCATGAGATTGATCTCTGGCATTCCCCATCTAAATAAATCTCTGCAAACACCACAGGGTGGAGAGACCATTCTCCCGGGTTAAAGGATTGTCTGCTGAGGAAATCTGCTTCCTAGTTGTCCACCCCGGAAAGAGCGATAGTTGACAGAAGACAGTTGTGAGCTTCGGCCCATCGTAAGATTAGGGAAACCTCCTTCATCGCCAGGGAACTCCTTGTTCCTCCTTGATGGTTGATGTAAGCGACTGAGTTTATATTGTCTGATTTAAATCTGATATACCGGGTCGAACCCAGCTGAGGCCATGCTTTTAGCACATGGTGAATTGCTCTTAGTTCAAGAAGATTGGAAGGGAATATTCTTCCTGAGACCAAAGCCCCTGAGCCCTCCTGGGACCCCAGACAACTCCCCAGCCTGAGAGGCTGGAATCCGCAGTCACAATCTCCCAGGACGGTCTCAAGAAGCACGTGCCTATTTACAGGTGATCCTGACAAAGCCACCAAGAGAGAGAATCTTTCGTCAGGTTGTCCAACACAATCGCATTAGACAGATTTGAATGATTGATTGCCGTTCCATTGTCTCAGCATACATAGTTATAGAGGTCTGAGATGAAATCGGGCAAAAGGAATAATGTCCATACAGGACACTATGAGTCCAATTACTTCCATGCACTGGGCCACTGAAGGTCTTAAGAGTGGCCTGTAGAGAGAGACAACTCGCTATTAGCTTGGAACGTCATTGATTTTTATGTGGACTGAGTCTATGACAGTGCCCAAAAAACACCCTGGTACTGGGAACCAGAGAGCTTTTTTCTAAGTTTACCTTCCATCCATGTGACCGAAGTAGATTCAGAAGAGTTTCCGAGTGTGCTTCTACCAAAGGAAAAGATGGAGCCTGAACCAAGATATCGTCCAGGTAAGGGGCTACCGCAATACCTTGAGATCTGGCTACAGCTAGAAGAGCACCCAAAACCTTGGTGAATATCCTTGGAGCAGTAGTTAAGCTAAACAAGAGCTATGAACTGGAAATGCTGATACAGAAACGCAAAGCTCAGGAACTGAAAGTGATATTGATGAATCGGGACATGCAGGTATGCATCCTTTAGATCTATTGTAGTCATGAACTGTCCCTCCTGTATTAGAGGGAGAATCGATCTGATGAGCTCCATCTTAAAGGAAGGGATTCTGAGAAATTTGTTGAGACACATTAAGTCGGAAAGTTCCCTCCTTCTTGGGAACCATGAACATGTTGGGATAATACCCTAGTCTTCTTTCTGAGGTGGGTACCGGGACAATTACTCCCAAGGAAGATAGACCCCAGATGCAATCTAAAAAGGCTGTCCTCTTCTCTGGTCTTAAAGATATCCTGGAGAGGAGGAACCTGCCCCTAGGAGGATGAGATTTGAATCCTATTCTGTATCCTTGAGATACAACATCTAACACCCAAGGACCCTGTACGTCCTGAAATCAGGCGTCTGAGAAAAAAAAGACAGTCTGCCCCTACTCGATCTGATCCCAGATAGGGGGCCGTCCCTTCATGCAGATTTGTTATCTGTCGGCTTATTAGTCTGTTTGGACTTGTGCCCTTGGACTGCTTGGGCTTGGAGGATGATTGATTTCTCTGGTGCTTGTCTGAACGAAAGGAATGAAAATTGGAAGACTGACGTCCCTTAGATCTGTTCTTCTTGTCCTGGGGAAGGAAGGCTCCTTTTCCCCCTGTAACAGTAGAAATGATGGAGTCCAGTCCTGGGCCAAATAAAATCTTCTCCTTAAATGGAAGACAAAGGAGTCTAGATTTAGAAGTCATATATGCTGACCAATACTTCAACCAGAGGGCCCTTTGAGCTAGGACCACAAACCCTGAAACCTTGGCATTCAGGCGTACAATCTGCATGTTAGTCTAGATTTAGAAGTCATATATGCTGACCAATACTTCAACCAGAGGGCCCTTCGAGCTAGGACCACAAACCCTGAAACCTTGGCATTCAGGTGTACAATCTGCATGTTAGCATCGCAGATAAAGGAATTGGCGATTCTCGAAGCCTTAATCCTATCTTGAATCTCTTCAAGAGGAGATTCCATCTCAATAAGTTCTAACAGAGAGTCACACCTCTGCGACTGCAGCTGTGGGCTGAAAAAGATATCCCATATGTTGAAACATCCCTCTTAAATAACTCTTCAGCTTTTTGTCCATAGGTTACCTAAAAGAGGAGCTATCCTCTAGGGGGATAGTAGTGCACTTGATGAGTGTAGAAATGGCTCCATCCACCTTCTGGATGGAGCACCACACTTCCATATGTGACTCGGGAACTGGGAATTTTTTAAAGGTAGAAGGAGAGAAAGGAGTCCCAATCTTCTCCTATTCACTGGAAATAATGTTCGCCATGCAGACTGGAACCAGAAAGGTCTGTAGGTCCTTCTTGTCCTCATAAACTCTAACTTCGAAATCTTTGGTTCTTCAGGAAGCTTAGCCACAGGAACCTCCAAGGTAGATAAGACTTCCTTTAAAAGGAAGTGCAGGTTTTCTGAAGGAAGGTTCCTCAAAGGGAGTAGGTTTTTCTGAAACCTCTGACATCGACAACTCGACCTCAGAAGCCACTGAGGTTAAATCCTCCTCAGAAAGATGAGACATACTATCTAAGTCAGATTGAAAATTAGATAGTTCTAGGTCTGTAGAGCTATGCTTAACCTTTCTCTTACATTTTCCAGAGATAGGTAAGGCACTTAAGACCGCAGACACAGCAGATTGCAACTGGGTCGTAAAGTCCACTGAAAAAAATCCCCCTCCTGCAGGAGGTATAGGCGAACCGCGGGGGACTGCATGTGACACAGGGTTAAACCCAGGATGTGAAGAGAGGGTAGTTATCTCTTGGACAGCAGAGTCCTGGGAGGTAGATGGCTCAGAATGGCTAAATGTGGTAGCAGGGATAACGTTTTTTGCTCCCTTTCTGGACTTTAAAACATCCCCTATACAAATTGAACAGAGTTGCGCAGCAGGGCAGACCAAGGTCTCCTCGCAATAAAGACAGACATTGGAAACAACCACAGATGGGACAGACCCCTCTGAATGGTCAGCTACAGAGTCCATAGTTGGATATTAATCCCCAAGGAAAAAAATTATTATTTATATAAATATGGCAAAGGCACTGGGGCACTCTTCACCTCCTAGCACACAGAATGAACTCCCTTTCAAATTGACCGTGCAGCAGAAGGAAGGAGACGCTGAAAAACTAAACCAATCATTCCGATCACATGACCGCAACTAGGTGCCGCCCCTGCAAAAGAATTAAAGCTCTGCACCGCTCAGAAAGTAAAAAATAAACAATATATTGCAAGTCACAAGCTCATTTGAGCCTTGGCTCTCTGAGTCTAAAGTGGCTCTTTGATTAAAAGTGGTGGATTTACACACTGGAGTAAGAAACTGGAGGTTGAAACTGCAGACCAAATAACAGGTAAACTTAATAACTATACACATACACAATGCTCTCCATGTCTTTTCTGATCTCTCTGACTGCCCTTCTCCTAAAAATCACTGCATGTCCCAATAACAACAACCCCCTGTCAGGGTGCCAGGAATCAGACTGAGACGAGAAGTGCAAAAATAATCACACTTTTATTAATAGCAAAAAATAATAAAGTCCACAAGTCAAATAACAAGCCAGGAGTCAAAACCAGAGCTGGTAGTCAGACGAGTGGAGTCAGGAGCCAAAGCGAATAGTCAGACGAGCCGGAATCTGGAACAAAGAAAACAGCAGAGTCAGGAACAGCTAGGGATCAGGAACCAGGATGAGACGTCAGGCAGCCAGGTAATACACACGAACTCTCACAAACAGGTCTGAGAAAACGCAAAGGCAAAGCATACTGAACAGAGGCCCTTTAAATAATAAGTGATGACATCACAATTCTGAGACTGCATTCTGTCTCGCATGGATGATGCACACCAGTCTAGCCATAAAAGGAGGTGCAGTAAATGAGCAGCATCCCCCACAATGCACCATAGTCAGGAAGAGAGGTGAGTAAAATGGCTGCCCGCAGCACATGGAAAACACAACAGGGAGAAAACCCTGCCACCCCCACACTAGCCATATTTCACCCTCCCTTCTCTCATCCCCTATGCTGTCCTCTCATGAACTACTCTGTTTCCTTAGAAACACTTCCCCCTCTAACTCTCCTGTGACTAGTCATACGTGCTCCTACAAATCTCACTCTCACCTTCTGTCACTCTCACTGCTACTGCTGGTGATGTCTCTCCTAACCCTGGCCCTTCAGCAATCACCACACTTTTACACTCTCGCTCCGTCTCCCACAGCAAAAATTTGAGGTCACGCAATACCAACAATCTCATCTCCATTAATCCACAGCACCTATCCCCTCTCTTTTCTTGTGCCCTCTGGAATGCTCGCTCTGTCTGAAACAAACTTACAACTGTTCACAACTTGTTTGTTTCCAACGCTTTTAACCTTTTAGCAATTATTGAAACCTGGCTATCTTCCTCTGACACTGCTTCCATTGCTGCTCTCCCTCATGGTGGTCTTCACTTTAGCCATACACCTAGGCCAGGTGAGAGACATGGTGGCGGTCTTGACATCTTACTCTCCCCCTCCTGCTCCTGTCAGTTCCTATCTCCATTTCCATCTCTCTCCTTTTCTTCCTTTGAAGTCCACTGCATCCGCCTGTTCTCCACCCTCTCTCTCAGAGTGGCAGTTATCTATCGCCACCCTGGACCAACCTCCCAATTCCTTGACAACTTTGCTGCCTGGCTTCCCCACTTTCTCTCTACAAATACACCTACCCTAATTCTGGGGGACTTCCAAATCCCTATTGAGAACCCATCTGCCCCTGCTGCCTCTAAACTTCTCTCACTCACTAACTCCTTCGGCCTCTCACAATCCACCCTATTCCCTACCCACCATGATGGGCACTCTATTGATCTGGTATTCTCCTATCTCTGCTCTCTCTCTCTGATGTTTCCCATCTCTGACCACCATCTGCTCACCTTTAATCCCAATATAGATGCTAAACCTACTTCCCCCTCTCCTTCCGCACCAGTAGAAATCTGCACACTGTAGACCCTCCCCAACTCTCCGATCTTATTCATATACTCCTCTCCCACACTTCTACGATATCCTGCCCTGACTTTGCTATAACCCACTATAACAATACTCTCTCCGTTGCATTTGACACTCTCGCTCCGCCCCAACTTCGCAAAGCCCCACGTCGTCAGCTCCAGCCCTGGCTTTCCCAACAAACACGTTACCTACAAAAATGCTCACGCACTGCTGAATGTGCCTGGAGGAA
Source organism: Bombina bombina (assembly GCF_027579735.1). Classification (NCBI taxonomy): domain Eukaryota; kingdom Metazoa; phylum Chordata; class Amphibia; order Anura; family Bombinatoridae; genus Bombina; species Bombina bombina. Next base: position 984,761,109 of record NC_069499.1, on the reverse strand, counting down.
ATCCCGCTCTGAACCTGATTTCCTGCACTATAAGTTCACTCTTTACTCTTACACCTCTGCCCTTCATTTAGCTAAGCAAACATACTTCTCTTATATCCACTCACTCTTCAAACCCTAAAAGACTCTTCTCCATCTTCAACTCTCTCCTCTACCCACCTGCACCTCCCTCCTCATCTGCATTCAGTGCTCAAGACCTTGCTGACTATGTTTTCAATAAAACACTTGCCATCCGAAGAAATATCCCAACACAAACCCTCAATCTCCCAACTTCACTCCCAGTCACCCCCTCTGCCACTCTCTGCACCCTCCTCCCAACCTTTGCAGTCCCCACCTCCTACCCATCTAGATTGTAAGTTCACATGGGAATAGGGCCCTCAATTCCCCCTGTTTTTGTCTGTAAAATTTTGTCTTATCGTATTGTTTCTCCATTGTACTGTTATCCTTGTACCCATGGGCCTCTGTTCCTAAATCCCTGAACCCACATCCAGATCACAGTTGCACTATAAATCAGCACACTAAGTCCCATGCTGTTCAGCTGTCTCCTATATAAGGAGAATAACTATGCCAGATACTATTGGAGAAAAATATGTTGCACTGTGACCGGAGGCGTCCCAGGTTAAATCTAAAGGGAACGGAAACCCTAAGGAGCTGTCCCCTAATAATAAAAAAGGACTTAACCCCAGGATCAATTGCTGTGGAACAGACACAGCCTTTCAGTGTGTGACAGGTACTTGAATGTTCTGACAGGGATCTGAGTGAAAAGGGGAAGAACAGTGTAGCTTGTCAACACTGTTTTCCCAGGAGCTGTTAGATCACTAGTCTAGTCTAGATCCAGTCACAGGAAAAAACTTTCCCTGTATCTCCAGACTCTAACTATCATCAATACTCTCACTTAGAAATTTACAAGATAACTTCAAGCTCCAGTCCTCTCTTGAAGGGAAAATACCCATTAAAGGACCATCTTCTTCTAGCACTTCTCTGCCATCCTCCTCTAGTGACGAAAGGCAAAGAATGACTGGGGGGATGGGGGAAGTGAGATATTTAATCCTTTAACTGGGGTGTCTTTGCCTCCTCCTGGTGGCCAGGTGTTGAATTTCTCCAACAGTAAGAAATGAAGTTTTGGACTCTCCCTGCCTTTGGAAAGAAATTAGGATATGAGCCTACCTAGTTTTAGCTTTCAACAAAAATACTACGAGAACAAAGCAAATTCAATGATAAAAGTTAATTGGCAAGTTGTTTAAAATTCCATGCCCCATCTGAATCATGAAAGTTTAATTTTGACTAGACTGTCCCTTTTAATGTCAATAGGCACGATTAGATTAAGTACCAAAATAATAAAGTACTTGGTGACCAGCCCAGAAAAAAGGATAATTACAGTCCGGGAGCTTAAATATCAAATTATATCAATGTTTAAAAGGACTGTGCACATACATTTTCATTTAACTGCATGTAATAGACACTTCTGTAAAGAAGAATGTACACCGATATTGATCTAAAAATCCAGTATAGAACCCTTTAAAAATGTACTTAGAAGCTCCCAGTTTAGCACTGTTGATAAGGTTAGGCTGGGACACCAACTGAAAGGGTCTGGGAAAGCAGGAAGAGCAGGCACTCCCTACTCCTCTGCAAATGAAAAGACAGATTACAAAAGAAAGAATCCGGAGAGTCTGAAAATCAGCAAAATGTAATTAAAAAGTAAGAAGAACTGTACATTGTTACAAAAACACTCCAGGATGGGCTATATAAATGGAACATCTACAAATATTTATGCAAAGAAAAATCTAGTGTACAATGTCCCTTTAATACATTACAATTTAGGGAAAGGGAACTTCTCCACAAAGTCAATGGTAACCTAATTAAAATAAAAAGAGAGAAGCGCTCAACCTGGGAACAAACAATTGCATAATACCTTGTTCTATGGCTAGTTACCACCCAAGAAGCAGTCTCTTTTTGCTCAACATGTGTCTTTCACAGAGAACTTTCCTGTAGCATATCAGTCTGATCCTGACTTAACAGTACAGTCCAGCCCCAAAATACCAGGCAATCCCTCTCTGAACGAGAGAAACAGCAAAACCCCAGATGTACGTTTCGGCCTAGTGTGGGCCTCGTCAGTAAGGCGCAGGCACACTGAGCAACGGGTTCACGTTTGGATTCCCGCATCACACTTAGGGAGACTTCCCTAAGAGTCTTAATTTGCATAAATAAAAAGAGAGAAGTGCACAACCTAGGAATAAACAATAGCATAATAGCTTGTTCTATGGCTAGTTACCACTCAAGAAGCAGTCTCTTTTTGCTCAACATGTGACTTTCACAGAGAAGAACTTTCCTGTAGCATATTAGTCTGATCCTGACTTAACTACAGTCCAGCCCCGAAATACCAGGCAATCCCTCCCTGAATGAGAGAAACAGCAAAACCTAATGGTAACCTAAGCCTGAACCAGAACAACGTAATGGCAAACCGACCAATAAGTAATATAAAGAACATCTACTTATTCAATAATATAATAGTAGAAAGCAAATAAGAAAACATACACAACAAATACCTAACTGTGGCACAATACTACGACTGTTGAAGTTGTCATGGTTACCTTATAAAAGGACCGCCAGAGAAAGTTCAATAAAAATTTCTGTTCCGCATAAAGAATAACATAATTTATATATCTTACCTGATAAATTAATTTCTTTCATTGTGGCGAGAGTCCATAAGCTGTTACATATGGGAAATACATTCCTACCAGGGGAAGCAAAGTTTCCCAACTCTCAAAAGCCTATAACCCCCCCACCTCACTCATACCTTAGTTTGACGTATAGAAAAGTGGTGAGGTGTTTAGAAGGGAGTACAAACCAATAACGAGGAGCAGGGAAAAAAGATGTGCTAAACAAAAAAATTAACCCCAAACAAATGTGGGCTCGTGGAGTCTTGCCACCATGAAAGAAATCAATTTATCAGGTAAGATATAAATTGTTTTCTTTCATGTAGGTGGCAAGAGTCCAAGAGCTGTTATGTATGGAATATAATACCCAAGATGTGGAAGTCCACAAGTAACAAAAAAGGGAGGGATTAAAATAAAAACAGCTTTTTTCGTGAGAAATGGAATCCAAAACCCAAAATATTGTCTTTTAGGACAAAAACTCAATATATAGGCACAATTATCAAACAGACAACTGCCTTAAGGACCTTTCTACCAAAAGCTGCTTCTAGCAAAGCAAAAAAATCAAAATTGTCAAATTTAGGAAAGGTAGGCATAGAAGGCAACCAATCTAGTAGAATGAGCTGTAATTCTCTGAGGCTGATCCGCCTCCAAATAAGCTAAGTTTTAACCAATAGGCTAAAAAAGTAGCAGAAGCCTTCTGGCCTTTTTTTAGGACCAGAAAAAAGAACTAGCGGACTAGAAGTCTGTCTGAAAAGCATAGTAGCATCAACATAATATCTTAAATGCCCTGACAACATCCATCTAATGCAAAGATCTTTCCAAAGCATTCTTAGGATAAGACACTTAAAGAGATATAGTAACTAGCGCCTAGATAAAATACAAGCTCACTATAAAGAGTCCCCAACAGATTCTTAGTTAATGATAGTGGTGATGTATAGGAGCGCCAAAGGCTAAAGTATTGCACAGGTTTAAAATGAGAAGTAATGCCAGATACGGACAAAAAAATCTGAATGTCAATAAATAAGTCAATCAACCAATATGAGGAATAAACTGAATCAAATAAATATAAAAAATGGGAATTTATTAAAAGTACAATTTATGAGAATAATTAAAAACCGATGATAAAGTTAAAATCAATACCATAAATAATGAATAAAAATTATGAACTCTAAATCAATTATAAACAATGTGGAGGTGTATATGAAACTAATTAATGGAAAATAAATATAATTCCTATGAGTTTGACTAGCTCCAATCACAGTCTAGAACTCTGGTTTATAATGGATGGGCTAAGACCCCATATGAAGTATTATAAATGTTAAACAGGTTTGCGACCAGTTAAGTGTGCAATCATAAACAATTTAGTACAAACAATTAATGGAGTGCTAGAACACAACAATCTAGTGCTTAAACATAGAACAAATATAATAAACATATAAAAATGTGAATATTAATATATATAAAAAGGTTACCCAGACATCTTGAGAAAGGCCCTTGTAAAGGGCTGAAATGCATAGACGTTACTCCGTAAGGGATTTGTGAGGCTATATATCCTTCCAGGATCGTCTGTTTTTGGGTGAGTTAAATACTTAGAGAACCCACTCGCAGACACATTTTGTATAAGTCTTCTTTTTGTTTATATTTTAGGTGATCACTTCATTAAGGATAACTTTCCACATAGGATAATGTTGGAACAGGATCTTCTTCATCTTCGTTTAATTCATTGGGACTCTGTTTCAAAGATTGGGATTCCTCTATTCCACTTGATATTAGGATATCTTGTTGGTCCATGGATGTTTTTAGGTCATTGCAGAGACTTTTAATCTGTTTAATTTAAAGATGTGTCGGCACTCTTTATTGATTTTGTAGCTACTTCCTTTCCCTTTTATTATCATGGTTTATGCTTTATAGTATCACATTAATCACATTCGGCTAGATTACAAGTTCTGCGTTAGGGTAAAAAAGCAGCGTTAAGAGGTCCTAAAGATGCTTTTTTTACGCCCACTGGTATTACGAGCCTTGAAGGTTTAGGTGTACCGCACACTTCTTTGGCCTTAACTGCAAAACGACTTACGTAAACTTCGTAAAGTCTTTTTTCGATGGGACTTCCATAGCGCCGGCATTACGAGTCTGTCCTGGGAGGCCAAAAAGTGAGCGGTACACCCTACCCCGTCAAGATCCCTAACGCATTTAAAAGTCAGTAGTTATGAGTTTTATGGTACAACGCCGTAACATAAAACTCAACTAAAGTGCTAAAAAGTACACTAACACCTATAAACTACCTATTAACCCCTAAACCGAGGCCCTCCTGCATCACAAACACTATAATAACATTTTTAACCCCTAATCTGCCACTCCGGACACCGCCGCCACCTACATTATATTTATGAACCCCTAATCTGCTGCCCCCAACATCGCCGACACCTACATTATATTTATTAACCCCTAATCTGCCGCCCCAATGTCTCCGCAACCTACCTACACTTATTAACCCCTAATCTGCCGCCCCCAACGTCGCCGCCACTAATAATAAACATATTAACCCCTAAACTGCCGCACTCCCGCAAACATTAATTAAATATTATTAACCCCTAATCTGCCGTCCCTAACATTGCTACCACCTACCTACATTTATTAACCCCTAATCTGCCGCCCCCCCCAACGTCGCCGCTACTATACTAAATGTATTAACCCCTAAATCTAAGTCTAACCCTTACACCCCCTAACTTAAATATAATTTAAATAAGTCTAAATAAAACCTACTATTATCTAAATCTAAATACTTACCTATAAAATAAACCCTAAGCTAGCTACAATCCAACTAAATTTAATTTAGTTAATTTATTTAATTATAGTGTAGTGTTAGGTGTTATTGTAACTTAGGTTAGGTTTTATTTTACAGGTACTTTTGTATTTATTTTAGCTAGGTAATTATTAAATAGTTAATAACTATTTAGTAACTATTCTACCTAGTTAAAATAAATACAAACTTGCCTGTAAAATAAAAATAAACCCTAAGATAGCTACAAAATAACTATTAGTTATATTGTAGCTAGCTTAGGGTTTATTTTATAGGTAAGTATTTAGTTTTAAATATGAATAATGTAGTTAATTATAGTAATTTTATTTAAATGTATTTTAATTCTATTTAAGTTAGGGGGTGTTAGGGTTAGACTTAGTTTAGGGGTTAATACATCTAGTATAGTGGCGGCGACGTTAGGGGCGGCAGATTAGGGGTTAATAAATGTAAGTAGGTGGCGTCAATGTTAGGGACGGCAGATTAGGGGGTTAATAATATTTAACTAGTGTTTGCTATGCGTGAGTGTGGCGGTTTAGGGGTTAATATGTTTATTATAGTGGCGGCGATGTTGGGGGCGGCAGATTAGGGGTTAATAAGTGTAGGTAGGTGGCGGCGACATTGGGGGCGGCAGATTATGGGTTAATAAATATAATGTAGGTGTCGCGATGTTGGGGGCAGCAGATTAGGGGTTCATAAGTATAATGTAGGTGGCGGCGGTGTCTGGAGCAGCAGATTAGGGGTTAATCAGTATAATGTAGGTGGCGGCGATGTCGGGGGCGGCAGATTAGGGGTTAATAAGTGTAAGATTAGGGGTGTTTAGACTCGGGGTTCATGTTAGGGTGTTAGCTGTAAACAAAACTTTAGTTTCCCCATAGGAATCAATGGGGCTGCGTTACTGAGTTTTACGCTGCTTTTTTGCAGGTGTTAGACTTTTTCTCAGCCGGCTCTCCCCATTGATTCCTATGGGGAAATCGTGCACGAGCACGTACGACCAGCTCACCGCTGACTTAAGCAGCGCTGGTATTGGAGTGCGGTAATGAGCAAAATTTTGCTCAATGCTCACTTCTTGTCTTTTAATGACGGGTTTGTAAAAACACGTAATACCAGCGCTGCATGTAAGTGAGCGGTGAGACAAAACTGCTCGTTAGCACCGCACAGCCTCTAACGCAAAACTCGTAATCTGGGCCCTTGTTTTTTGTGGTAACCTTTTTATATAAATTATTATTCACATTTTTATATCTTTATCAAATTTGTTATATTTTTTCTGTGTTTAAGCATTGGATTTTTGTATTCTAGCACTCCATTAATTGTTTGTACTAAATTGTTTATGATTGCACACTTAACTGGTCGCAAACCTGTTTAACATTTATAACACTTCATATGGGGTCTTAGCCCATCCATTATAAACCAGACTTCTAGACTGTGATTGGAGCTAGTCAAAATCATAGGAATTATATTTATTTTCCATTAATTCATTTTATATACACCTCCACATTGTTTATAAATGATTTAGAATTTTTATTCATTATTTATGGTATTGATTTTAACTTTATCATCGGTTTTTAATTATTCTCATAAATTGTACTTTTAATAAATTCCCACTTTTTATATGTATTTGATTCATTGATCAAGTTTATTCCTCATATTGGTTGATTGACTTATTTATTGACACATATATTTATTGACATTCAGATTTTTTGTCCGTATCTGGCATTAGTTCTCATTTTAAACCTGTGCAATACATTAGCCTTTGGTGCTCCTATACATCACCACATTCTTAGGATTAGGACACAAAGAAAAAACAACAAACTATGTTAATATTGTTAGAAGAAAACAACCTTAAGCAAGAAATTAAAACCTGTCCTCCAAACAGCCTTATCCTGATGAAAAACATAATTTATGTAAGAACTTACCTGATAAATTAATTTCTTTCATATTGGTAAGAGTCCATGAGCTAGTGACGTATGGGATATACAATCCTATCAGGAGGGGCAAAGTTTCCCAAACCTCAAAATGCCTATAAATACACCCCTCACCACACCCACAATTCAGTTTAACGAATAGCCAAGTAGTGTTATAATAAATAAGGAGTTAAAAAAGCATACAAAAAGAGCAACTGGAAATAAAATTGTGCTTTTATACAAAAATCATAACCACCATAAAAAGGGTGGGCCTCATGGACTCTTGCCAATATGAAAGAAATTAATTTATCAGGTAAGTTCTTACATAAATTATGTTTTCTTCCATGTAATTGGCAAGAGTCCATGAGCTAGTGAAGTATGGGATAGAAATTCCCAAGATGTGGAAGACCACAGAAGAGTCACTAGAAAGGGAGGGATAAAATAAAAACAGCTATTTCCGCTGAAAAAATTAAATCCACAAAAAAATAAGTCTTTCTCATAAATTTCACATAAATTAAAAAAAAACCATAAATCATAAGCAGAAGAATCAAACTGAGACAGATGCCTGAAGAACTTTTCTACCAAAGACTGCTTCAGAAAAAGCAAATACATCAAAATGGTAACATTTCGTAAATGTATGCAAAGAAGACCAAGTTGCTGCTTTGCAAATCTGATCAACTGGAGCTTCATTCTTAAAAGCCCAAGAAGTGGAGACTGATCTAGTAGAATGTGCTGTAATTCTCTGAGGCAGAGACTGTCCCGCCTCAAAATAACCAAGATGCCAAAAGAAATGGCAGAGACTTTCTGACCTTTCCTAGGACCAGAAAAAACAACCAATAGACTAGAAGTCTTCCTGAAATCTTTAGTAGCTTTGATATAATATTTCAAAGTTCTTACAACATTTAAAGAATGTAAAGCTCTTTCAAGAGTATTCTTAGGATTAGGACACAAGGAAGGAACAACGATTTCTCTACTAATATTGTTAGAATTCAGAACCTTAGGAAGAAATTTAAACAAAGTCTGCAAGACAGCCTTATCCTGATGGAAAAATCAGAAAAGGAAACTCACAAGAGAGAGCAGCCAATTCAGAAACTATTCTAGCTGAAGAGATAGCCAAAAGAAACAACACTTTCCAAGAAAGTAGTTTAATATCCAAAGAATGCATAGGCTCAAAAGGAGGAGCCTGCAAAGCCTTTAAAACCAAATTAAGACTCCAAGGAGGAGAGATTGATTTAATAAAAGGCTTGACACGAACCAAAGCCTGAACAAAACAGTGAATATCAGGAAGTGAAGCAATCTTTCTATTAAATAAAACAGAAAGAGCAGAGATTTGTCCCTTCAAAGTACTTTCAGACAAACCTTTATCCAAACCATCCTGAAGAAACTGTAAAATTCTAGGAATTCTAAAAGAATGCCAAGAGAATTTATGAGAAAAACATCATGAAATATAGGTTTTCCAAACCCGATAATAAATTTTCCTTTAAACAGACTTACAAGCCTGTAGCATAGTATTAATCACTGAGTCAGAGAAACCTCTGTGACTAAGCACTAAGTGTTCAATTTCCATACCTTCAAATTTAGCCATTTGAGATCCTGATTGAAAAACGGCCCTTGAGACAGAAGGTCTGAACTTAAAGGAAGTGGCCAAGGTTGGCAACTGGACATCCGGACAAGATCCGCATACCAAAACCTGTGAGGCCATGCTTGTGCTATCAGAGACACATGCAATTATTCCTAAATGATCTTGGAGATCACCCTTGGAAGAAGAACTAGAGGCGGAAAAATGTAAGCAGGTTGGTAAAACCAAGGAACTGCTGCTAACGCATCCAACATCTCCACCTAAGGATCCCTGGACAACCTATCCTACATACAGATCCAATACTCAAAAAGATAGTCAATGAGGGTTGTCAGTTTATCTCTAAAAAAGAAAAAATAATTGGTAATTTTGTATCACCCTCTGACTTGCCTAAAGTTAATCAAACTTGCTGGCTTAAGCAGAGAAAAAGTTTTTTTTAAATGTAGGCAGAAAATATGTAAAACTTGCGACTATGTAAAGGAAGGTGAAAATTTTACCTAAACACACAATAAAAACAGCCATCAAATTAAGTTTTATATAAATTGTGCCACTACACGTCATTTATATTTTGACCTGTAGGGGGTGCTCTAAGCAATACATAGGGAGAACAAAGAGACCCCTCAAAGATCATTTACTTGAGCATATACAATCTATAGGGGATCCAGATTCCGATACCCCTATTGCAAGACATTTTAAGGAATTTCACTATTCTGACTCCACACTATTATCCTTAAAAGGTATAGCCCATATTCCCCGTTGGAATAGGAGAGGTAACAGAGAAAACAAACTCAATTTAAGAGAGGTATATTGGATTTTTACCTTTAATACCTCCATACCTTATGGTCTAAACTTTAGAAGTGACAGTGGCCCCTATTTATCAAGGTCTGTCAGACCTGATCTGACAGTGCGGATCAGGTCGACAGACCTCGCTGAATACGGCGAGCAATACGCTCGCCTATTCAGCATTGCACCAGCAGCTGCTGGTGCAACGCTGCCCCCTGCAGACTTGCGGCCAATCAGCCGCCAGCAGGGAGGTGTCAATCAACCCGATCGTACTCGATCGGGTTGATTTCCGGTGATGTCTGTCCGCCTGCTCAGAGCAGGCGGACAGGTTTTGGAGCAGCGGTCTTTGTGACCGCTGCTTCATAACTGCTGTTTCTGGCGAGCCTGCAGGCTCGCCAGAAACACGGGGCATCAAGCTCCATACGGAGCTTGATAAATAGGCCCCATAGACTTATGTGTATAGGGAGATGTGAGATTACAACTAAAATTAAAGGTGTAATTTTAGATCACAGGAAATAAAATGAAAAATATATCGAAAAGAAAGAGACATTACATAGATGTATCTATTTACTGGGGTAAATATGTATGATTCTAAAAAATGCAGTATAATAGATGACTAATTTAGTCATTTAAAAACATAAGTAATTTCAGATATCTAAATATGCTATATATGTTAGTAATGCAATGAGTAATGACCTTTATATTTTTACATAATTTTATCTCATTTATCCTCTAAATTGTTATTCCATAGTAATTATACATCAAGTGTATTTATCAAGAAGGGTTTAAAATGTATATGTATGTGTATCTTTAAATTTTTGAAACAGCTGTAGCCTATTTAAGCTGAAGGTAGCTGCAGCTCCCACAGGCAGTGAACAAGTGCAGTGAACAAGTGCTTTGCAAGCAAGAAACATGTCTGCTGTGTGAGGAGCTCAGCTTTCCCTTCTTGACATGAATGCTTTTATATGACAGTCATTGTCGGTCATTGCTATGCGGTAGCTGGCTGTACTTTACCTATATATGTTTTTACCTAACGTTGGATTAAAGCCTGGAACTTTTAATTATATTTGCTTGTGTTGAGACTCGTGTGTACTTGGACATGGAAAGGTACCTGGGAAGCTTCTTGTTTAGATGGGAAGCCATCAGATCTATTTCAGGAAGACCCCACATCTGTACAATCTGACAAAATACATCTGGATGGAGAGACCACTCCCCTGGATGTAAAGACAACTGAGATAATCCGCTTCCCAATTGTCTACACCTGGGATATTTATCGCAGAAATTAGACAGGAGTTGGATTCTGCCCAAGAAAGTATCCAAAGTACTTCTTTCATCGCTAAAGGACTGCGAGTCCCACCCTGATGATTGACATTTGCCATAGTTGTGATATTGTCTGCCTGAAAATGAATGAATGATTCTCTCTCCAATAGAGGCCAAGCCTGAAGAGCCCTGAAAATAGCTCGGAGTTCTAAAATATTGATTGGTAACCTCGCCTCTTGAGGATTCCAAACTCCTTGTGCTGTCAGAGACCCCCAGACAGCTCCTCAACCTGTGAGACTTGCATCTGTTGAAATCACAGTCCAGGAAGGACGAACAAAAGAGACTCCTTGAATAATACGATGATGGGCCAACCACCAGGACAGAGAGAGTTGAATGTTGGGATTTGAGTATATCAACTGTGATATCCAAGTATAATCCATGCACCATTGATTCAGCAAGCAAAGCTGCAGAGGTCTCATATGAAAACAAGCAAAGGGGATCGCGTTCGATGCTGCAGTCATGAGACCTAAATCTCCCATGCACATAGCCACTGAAGGGAATGATTGAGACTGAAGGTTTTTTTTTTTCATTCGTCTCTTGTCTGTTAAAGACAGAGTCATGGACACTGAATCTATCTGGAAACCTAAAAAGGTGACCCTTGCCTGAGGAATTAAGAAACTATTTGGTAAATTGATCCTCCAACCATGCTTTTGAAGAAACAACACAAGTTGATTTGTGTGAGATTCTGCTAAATGAAAAGACTGAGCTAGTACCAAGATATCGTTCAAATAAGGAAACACCGCAATACCCTGCTCCCTGATTACAGATAGAAGGGCACCGAGAACCTTTGAAAAGATTCTTGGAGCTGTTGCTAGGCCAAATGGAAGACCAACAAATTGGTAATGTTTGTCTAGAAAAGAGAATCTCAGAAACCGATAGTGGTCTGGATGAATCGGAATGTGAAGATACGCATTCCTGTAAGTCTATTGAGGACATGTAATGACCTTGCCGAACAAAAGGCAGAATAGTCCTTATAGTCACCATCTTGAAAGTTGGGACCCTTACAAATTGATTCAAAAACTTCAGACCCAGAACTGGTCTGAAAGAATTTTCCTTCTTCGGGACAATGAATAGATTTGAATAAAAACCCAGACCCTGTTCCAGAAGTGGAACTGGTACAATTACCCCTGAAAGTTTTAGATCTGAAACACACTTCAGAAAGGCCTGAGCTTTCACAGGATTTGTTGGAACGTGAGAGAGAAAAAATCTGCTCACAGGAGGTCTTATTCTAAAACCTATTCGATACCCCTGAGAGACAATATTCTGAATCCAATTATTCTGAACGGAACCTGCCCAAACGTCTTGAAATAATTTTAATCTGCTCCCCACCAGCAGAACTGGATTGAGGGCCGCACCTTCATGCAGTCTTGGTGGCTGGCTTTGGTTTCTTATAAGGCTTGGATTTATTCCAACTCGAGGATGGCTTCCAATTGGAGCCAGAGTCTTTAGAGGAAGGAGTGGTTTTCTGTTCTCTATTCTGACCAAAGGAACGAAATTGATTAGAAGCTTTAAATTTCCCCTTACACTTTTTATCATGGGGCAAAAAGACTCCCTTCCCCCCCAGTAATAGTGGAAATAATAGAACCCAACTGAGAACAAAACAAATTATTATCCTAGAATGATAGAGATAGTAACCTAGTGTCAAGGTTTTTCCCCTGCTCTTTTTGCCATGTGCTGCTGGCAGCCATTTTACTCACCTCTCTTGCTGACTCTGGTGCATACTGTGTGATGCTGCTCATTTCCTGCACTTCCTTTTATGACCAGACTGGTGTACATCATCATCAGTGTGAGACAGGATGCAGTCTCAGAATTGTGATGTCATCACTTATTATTTAAAGGGCCTCTGTTCAATGTGCTTTGCCCTTGCGTTGTCTCAGACCTGTTTGTGAGAGCTCCTGTGTATTACCTGGCTGTCTGACGTCCCTCCTGGTTCCTGATCCCTGGCTTGTTCCTTACTCTGCTGTTCTCTTTGTTCCTGATTCTGGCTCGTCTGACTATTTGCTTTGCCTCCTGACTCGGCTCGTCTGACTACCAGCTCTGGTTTTGATTCCTGGCTTGTTATTTGTCTTGTAGACTTTTTATTATTTTTTCCTATTAATAAAGGTGTGATTATTTTTGCACTTCTCATCTCAGTCTGATTCCTGGCACCCTGAGTGATACCTAGATTTAGATACCATGTCAGCATTCCATGATTTGAGCCATAAATCTCTTTTAGCTAAAATAGCCAAGGACATAGATTTAACATCAATCTTGATGATATCAAAAATAGCATCACAGATAAAATGATTAGCATGTTGAAGCAAACAAACAATGCTATGTAAATCAGAATCTTTTTCCCGATGTGCTAAGCTATCCAACCAAAAAGTTGATGCAGCCGCAAACATCAGCCATAGAAATGGCAGGTCTGAGAATATAGCCAGAATGTAAATAAGCTTTCCTTAGATACGATTCAATTTTCCTATAATAAAGGATCCTTAAAAGAGGTACTATCTTCCATAGGAATAGTAGTACACTTAGCAAGAGTAGAAATAGCCCCATCAACCTTAGGGACTTTTTCCAAAAACTCCAATTTAGCCACTGGCAAAGGATTGTTATTTGTCTTGTGGACTTTTAATAATTTTTTGCTATTAATAAAGGTGTGATTATTTTTTCACTTCTCGTCTCAGTCTGATTCCTGGCACCCTGTTATTACGTAAGGGCCATGAATCCTGATGGTGCTAATAATCCACCTTTACCTGCCATAATTTCCAGGATGGATGAACAGGATCACCGCTTGGATCAATTTGCACTAGCCCTGCAAACCCTGCTGATTCACACTGCACATTTGGACCAAAGTGTCCCGCAAGTTATGGCTGCTTCTGTTTCCGCTGCTGCACCTAGTCCTACCAGGAGCATGTCCAGTTCTGCACCTCTACCTCAGCGATATGGAGGCGATCCTAATCAGTGCAGATGGTTTTTGAAGCAGGTGGGCATTGACTTTGAAATGTTACCTCAGGTGTTTCCCTCTGACAGAGCTAAGGTGGGATTTCTTATCTCACTACTCTCTGACACAGCTCTTACCTGGGCTAATCCCTTGTGGGAGACTAATAAACCTCGCTCCTCCTCTGCTGCTAAACGACTCATGTCCATTCAGCAAGGTACAATATCTGTTGCTCAGTATGCCATTGAGTTCCGTACGCTTGCTGCAGAGGTAGGTTGGAATAATGAAGCCCTTGTTGCAGCCTTCTTTCATGGGCTCTCTGATGCAATTAAAGATGAAGTTGTGGGGGCGAAGCAGCAAGAAGTGCCATTTTAGAGCTCTTATCGTTTGATCAATAAACTTCTTATTTTTGGCACGTTAAGTATTCTTAAACTCCGATTCCTGGCTTTAAACAAGTTTGGGAACACAGGACATTGGATATGGGACAGTAATGCAGAGCAATTAACACAATAACTCAAAGGCCTTCTAGCTTACCGGGACCACTGAAAGAAGTAAGCCGCCATATTAGGGGACACCTATGCATCATCTCTCTCAACAGAGATATATCTCTAAATCCTAATCCCCCCTCAAGCTACTCTATGGAGAAACAAATTCTATCTGCGCTGCACAACCTAATGCTCTCCCTAGATAACCATCTGCAAGCCTTTATTGGGGAGCAGGGGGCAGTGAGTCACTGCGAACTAGTCCTGCTGCACTTGAAAGGAGATGCACCTCCAGATCCAGAGGAAGTGTACAGGACGGGAATATGGAAACCCCAGCCCGTGAAGGGAGTACAAACATATGTCTGCGAGCAGTACAATACCCTGCAGCCCTTCACTATCTATATGGGGCCTGTGCGGCATAGCACAGTTCACCTAGAGGTATTACAGATGAAGTGGAACGGAACGAGTAGAATAAGTGGCCTAAAGATGACAGAGCACACTGCCATCAGTACTGAGGAGAACGAAAATACCGAAAGCCTCCCACCAAAACATAAGGTTCCATCAAGTGAGATACTGGATGTTATGACATGGCTAAAGTTACGTGCCAGGTGATATCCTCTGCCTGAATCCCCTAGGAGTCATTCATGCCATGCCAGAGAGAAACATGTCGCTATGCGAGCCGGAATAGGGTGAGCTTCTTCAAATAACCCTCAAAACCGGAGCAGAGAAATCTCTTCTCAAAGGGCACTATATATTACAGCGTGCCTAACACTTGTCTATATAAATACTTTTATCAACACTGAGTAGGACAAGGACTGATTGAGAGAGCTCCGGCTGACCTGTGCTCGCGTGACTGATCCTTTTGAGTTACATGATAAAGAATTACCGGCATCAATTGTTATACCCCTTAACTGTATACACTTATACTTGTACAATTCATGGTTCCCTGCAAAAGACACGCAGACATCAGCTGTTATTATAAGGACATTGATAGATGTTTGGTGCCCTTCACTTTGTTTTATATTGATACAAACCTGCTGGGAGCCGTTTTATCTACATAATGCTTCATGCACTTAGATGTAAACAGGCTCACTTTATCTATAAAATCATTGTAATATAACCCCCTTTTTTCCTGCTACCCACATATATAGTAACTTACTGAACATATTAAATGTTTTACAATGGGTATTACAAGCAAAACTAACACAACTAAAATATCCTGATAGAAGATGCAATTGATATTTACCACCACTAGAGGGGAGTCACAGTTTAGTTACAATTTGTTTTGCACGATAGCCTATGTGATTTTGCAGCCTAGGTAATTTACCTGTATCTCCCTTTGAACTCCTTGCCCTGGGATTTGAGATTTGTTACCCAAAAACACATCTTATGAGCATGGATTCAGGTAATCTCTGGGATCTTCAGTAATAATTTTTCAGGTATCTGGAACCAGCATCCGGTACACATTATCATATGTATTATACCCAGTTTCTGTCTTTGTTTTTCTCTTGAGAGGCAGTCAATCTTAATATTACTGTGTTATTTTCACTAGTCCAGTTATCTATTAGCTTGGTTAAATGTTTTCCATAAGTATAGGGTTGATTGTGAGCCTGTGTATAAATGACACGCTTCTGATCTTGTATAACCCTAATCATTTTTTTTTCTCTCAGATAGTTAGAATAAATATAATATGTTGGTAAGATGAGCTCATTTGAAGCAGGTTTGGCTATGTTGTAACTTTATAATCATTTAGGTACCCCCAACTGTTGGACTGCAGGTTGTAGGGCTACCCTCAATCAATGCCACAATTCTTATTACACTAATTCATACACATATTTACTATAAATTACTTCCCTCACTCATCTTCATATAGCAGATCTCTCATACCCAGCAAATCTTGAAAGAATCAGTTAAATTATTATGACCCTATTATATACCTCACTGATAACGCATACTGGTCTCTCCCATATTTATAACAGAAGAGAGACTCTTTATCTTAAGCCATAATTTACTCTGAGTCTCATTATAGCTATACAGTGGCGTCACTAGGGTTGGTGTCACCCGGTGCGGTAAGTTATGGTGTCACCCCCCCCCCCCCAGAAAGCAGACACACACAAAAACACAGGCAAACACACATACAAACACTCAGACACACTTAAAACATACTCAGATGCACACACAAACACTCGGAAACACACTCAGACACACACACAAAAACACACACACAAAAACACTGAGACACACACACACACACAAAAACTCAGACACACACATACAAAATATGTAAAGTGCACTGCATTAATTATAAAGCTCATGCCTAGAGCTGCTCCCTGGCTCAGCAGAGCATCAAATGAAAGATAAACAGAGCACTCTAAAAATAAATCACTAAAGAAAAGTTTTAGGTGCAAACTATGAAAATTCTGCTCTCTGACTCTGTTCCAAGTCTGTCAGTGCACAGCCCCGGGCCGCGTGCCTACCGCTTCTTATGGCCAATTACCTCTGCTCTCTGCCCACCCCCAGACCCCCGCCCGCCCTCCTACCTGTTCAGTGTGCACTTAGTGTACCGTAACCGTAATGGTCTGGTGGGCATCATACGTGGCTCCTTTATTTTAAAGACAGTGTCAAACAGTCATGCGGTCAGGTGCCAGGCATCCCCTCATGATTTGCCAGTTCCCGTTTAGAGAGACAGCACAGCAGTGAGTGACTCCACTGCTCCACATGTCACTGAGCAGTGAGCACAGATAGGCAGGCAGGTTTAGGCTAGCAGCGCAACTTTGCAAGCCCCACAGCATGCCCACAACATTCATAGCGAAATTGGGCAGGGGAGAAGCAAAGTACAAAGAAGCAAAAGCAGCCGGGAAAACTATTTGTTGAAATTGCAGCACTGGCTCAAGGGGCAAAAAAAATCTGTGTCTACATCTTCCCCAGTCCCAACAATGTTCACAAATGCCAGCCCCTCTAATAAAAAAAATCTATGCATCTCAACATTGTATTTCTTTGAATTTCAATAAAATAAAAATTTTTTTTTTTTTTTGGTGTCTGGTGTCACCCCCTGGTGGGTGTCACCTGGGTGCGGCCCGCCCCCCCCTAGTGACGCCACTATAGCTACAGATCTACACACACATTCCTGCACACTTCCTACCTATTAGAACAATGTAATTAGCTGTTATAGAAGCCCACAATTTCAAGTTCTCACATAGGTGTTGATTTAGTCTGATATTTTCCCATTTCTATTTGGGACATGTCTCATTGTAGTTGCTAATTTAGTTGAAGACAGGTAGTACTTAGCTTTGAGTTGTCTGATGTACTCAATGGTGTATGCCTAGATCTGTTACCAGGCCTCCAGAGTATACTCACCTACCTTATTTAGATTGCCGCTGAATCCTTATTACATTGCAACGACCCAGTTGTCATACAGTAGATGGGGCATTGCCTACCATACCTTACTGTGATATACCTTTAAGGTATATCCCGCCTACCTTTCCTCCACCCTATATCAGGCACACCTGAACCATCATTCCTTGCCTGAAAATTGTTTTCCCTTTGCAGCTTATTTGACCGCATCCCTATTGCTGTGATTCTACTTTGAAAATTCCTAACTTGCTTTGGTTTCTTTCTCTCTAAACAGGAGTAGTAAGCTAGAATCTTTTGTTGCACATTTTACTTTCAAAGTATTTACTCATTCTTCCGGAATTCTAATTTAATAAACAAACTGAATCAAGGAGCACCGGATCTACTTGCAGCATCTGGAAGCCGCACTCTCACTGAAGCTGTATACCGGTCACAGAGGTAAAACCGCTCTCTTCAAACTTAAGGTAATATTTAATCCATTTACAAAGGATTGTTCTTAAGTTGTCACTCTCTGGAAACCAACCGCATTACCTTGCTGAATCTTCCGGTTATTACCATAGTCTGTCTGTGATGTATATATTTTATGAATGAGTGTGTGAGTGCGTGAAGCCATATCTGAACATTGCTACAACAAGAATCAATTACTGACGCTTTCACAAAGTGTATCAAAATACATATTTCTTTTATCATTTACTCAGAACTGTTTGCTTTATGTTCCTTACTTATATTGCAACAATTGTTTCTACCTAAATATTCCTTGCCTCTATTTGGCATCTACGAAGTTTTCTACCAGTAAAAGTCTCACCAGTGATCTAACAGGTAGTTCAAATCATACTGCCTGTTTTATTCATTAAAAGAGCAACAAACCCTTAATTCAATAACACTGCAAAAGTTCCTGCATAAAACAGGACATCACATAATTTTCAGGCCACAGTGTTCTAAGGGTTTGTTACTGGTAAACAAAACTTTAATATCATGGATGCAAATGAAATTAAAACTGAGTTCTCTAACATACAAAGAAAATTAGATTATCTTGCACAAGGTTTAACAGAAGTACAAGCAGATAATACCGCATTAAAAGCTATTGTTAAAGAATATATGTCTCATAAAAGTACTGAAGTACCTGAACCCCATATCCAATACCCTCAACCTTTCACTGGCAAAAGACATGAATTCAGAGATTTCAAGACTGCTTGTAAACTTCTTTTTACCATGAGACCCCGCACATATTATTCAGACCGCATCAGGGTTTGCACCACTATTTCATTTTTACAAGGAGAGCCTAGGACCTGGGCTAACAGGTTTTATGAAAATAATGACCCAATTTTGGATTCACTACAGGATTTCTTTCAAGCTATGTCTAATTTATATGAAGACACAGATACACAAATCACTGCAGAATCTAAACTACGCGCACTCAAACAGGGTAAGCGCACGGTGGAGGAGTACACAACTGAATTTCAAATGTGGGCAACAGACTCACTATGGAACCAAGTTAGCCTTAAAAATCAGTTTAGGCTGGGCCTATCTGAAAACCTTAAAGATGAACTGTCTCGCCAGGAAATGCCTGATACTCTTCCAGCACTTATAAAATTAAGCACATCCATAGATAGAAGACTCAGGGAACGGCGAGCAGAGAGATTTACTTCAGACATAATACCCAGGCGCCAGATTACTTACACTACAACATCTGAGAAACATCAAGGGGGTGTAACCCCTATGGAGATAGGCACTATCAAGGGGCCACTAAGTAATGAGGAAAAAATGAGAAGAAGATTAGAAAACTTATGTTTATACTGTGGACAAAAAGAACATAACGTCTCAAGCTGTCCTTCATTACAAAGACAAAAGAAGGGTAAGAAAACAGGTTATCAAAACATATATCATATCTCAGATACAATGCAATTGACTTTACCTCTCTCTTTGCAGTGGGATCAGGAAAATATACACTCCAAGGCATTGATTGACTCAGGTGCATCTGGGAACTATATTGATTCTGTATATATTGTAAATAATAAAATTCCTCTGGTTTGCAAGCAGAACCCTGTGTTTGTTAAATCAATTGATGGTACTTTAATAAATAAGGGACCCATTACACACCAAACAATACCTTTGCTCACAATGATAAACAAGGGGCACACAGAATATATTACATTTGATGTGATCCCCATATCACTACATACTATTATTTTAGGATATAGTTGGCTGCAAAAACATAATCCCAAAATAGATTGGGAACATTCAAAACTTAAACTAGACTCAACATATTGCATAAACACCTGTTACCCTCATAGCATTCTTTCATCATCTGAGATAGGGATACCAGGGATATATCAGGATTTGGCAGAGGTCTTCAATTTGAAAGAAGCAGAAAATTTACCACCCCACAGAAGCTTCGATTGCCCTATAGATATCATTCCAGGGTCACCAATACCGCATGGGAAGATCTATCCTCTATCACAAGATGAGTTAGTATACTTAAGGTCCTATTTGGATGACAACCTGAGAAAGGGATTTATATCTCACTCCACATCCCCTGCTGCTGCAGGCATGTTTTTGGTAAAAAACAAAGATGGCACTCTAAGGCCTATAATTGACTACAGGGCTTTAAACTCTATAACCATAAAAAACAGGTATCCATTACCACTAATACCAGAGATAATAGAACGGTTAAAAGGAGCTCAAATATTTACTAAATTAGATTTAAAAGGGGCATACAACCTAATCAGAATGAAGAAAGGTGACGAATGGAAGACCGCTTTTCGGACTCGATATGGGTTATACCAATACAATGTAATGCCTTTTGTATTGAGCAATGCTCCAGCCACTTTCCAACACTTTATTAATGAAATCTTCCGAGATTTAATGGATATTTGTGTTATAGTGTATTTAGATGACATTCTGATTTATTCCAAAACAGAAGAGGAACACGAAAGACATGTACGTTGGGTCTTAATGCGATTGAAGGAACACAAGTTATATGCCAAACATGAAAAGTGTTTATTTCATGTTAACAAAATTAAATTTCTGGGATACATAATAACTCCTAATAGGATCCAAATGGATCCAGATAAAGTTTCATCTGTATTAGAATGGCCTACACCAAAATCAGTTCGTGCACTACAACGTTTTATTGGCTTTGCCAATTACTATCGAAAGTTTATAAAAAACTTTTCTGATATAGTAAAGCCCTTAACTCAGTTGACTAGTAAGAAACAAAGATATAAATGGACCGAACAGGCCCAATCAGCTTTTGACTACTTAAAAGGGCAATTTTCCAAAGCCCCCATTTTACACATGCCAGATCCTGAGCTGCAATATGTATTAGAGGTAGATGCATCAAGTTCAGGTATAGGAGCAGTTCTATCTCAACAAGTAGATAACAAATCAGAATTATTTCCTGTAGCTTATTATTCAAGAAGATTCACACCCGCAGAAAATAATTATAGTATAGGAGATAAAGAACTCCTTGCTATCAAAGTATCCCTCGAACAATGGAGACACTTACTGGAAGGTACACAAAAACCATTTAAAATCTTCACAGATCATAAGAATCTGGAATACTTGAAGAAAAGTAAAACTCTAACTTCCAGACAAGTAAGATGGTCTCTATTCTTAGATAGGTTCAATTTCTTGATCACTTACCGACCAGGAAGTCTGAATACCAAGGCTGATGCATTATCCAGAGTACAGGAAATGACACCTCAAGAGACCATGACTCCAATAGTACCAATCGAAAAATTTATTGGAGCCCTAACACCTCTAGAGGAGGAGATTAAAAGGGCACAAGAAAAAGAAACCAATACACCTAAATCCTGTCACAAAAACTTAAATACTGGTTTGATAAATCATAAAAATCAATTGTATATACCCAGTTCATTAAGGAAACAAATATTGAAACACACTCATGACGAACCTTTATCCGGTCATACCGGAATACAAAAAACCATTGAAAAAACAAGAAGAAACTTTTGGTGGCCCCACATGAATCAAACCATTCAAGATTATGTCAATTCCTGTGACATTTGTGCTAGAAATAAAATAGATCATAAAGGGCCCATCGGATTGTTGACCCCATTGCCAGTTCCGGATAAACCCTGGTCCATGATCTCGATGGACTTTATTGTAGAACTACCAAAATCAAGGAACTTTAACACTATATTAGTTGTAATAGATCATCTAACAAAGTTGGGACATTTTATACCTCTAAAAAGGTTACCTTCCGCTTTTATTACAGCTAATGTTTTTCTTAATCACATAGTAAAACTTCATGGACTACCCACTGATATTATAACAGATAGAGGTACACAATTTACCTCTTCCTTTTGGAGATCATTATGCAAATTATTAAAAATTACACCAAGATACTCAACAGCTTTCCATCCCCAAACCAATGGGATGACTGAGAAACTAAACCAAACATTAGAACAATATCTTCGTTGTTACATTTCCCATTTGCAAGATGATTGGATAGATTATTTATCAATGGCGGAATTCTCTTACAACAATTCAGTATCATCCTCAACAAAAATGACACCGTTCTATGTAACCTATGGCTATCATCCAACAACTTTGACTCTATCTAAAACTGATGTAAATTCTCCAGCTGCTAAAGACTATTCTATACAACTAGAAGCAAGACTAGCCCTAGTCAAAAAACATTTATCTGACGCAAAGAATTACCAGAAAGCTTATTATGATAAACATCACAGACCCAGTCCAGTCTATAAAGTGGGTGACAAAGTATTACTATCTGTAAAGAATCTAAAACTCCATGTACCCTCTAAGAAATTGGCAAATCAATACATTGGACCTTTTGTAATCAATAAAATTTTGAACCCTATGACAGTATGTTTAACTCTTCCTGCAGCTTATAGGATTCATCCCACTATACATGTATCTCTGATTAAACCTTATACTTCTACCGTACCATCCAGTCTTCAGACTCCAACTGCGTTACAAATAGATGACCACGATGAATTTGAGGTGGAACATATTCTTGATTCTAGGATCAAGAATCATCACTTAGAGTACTTATTAAAATGTAAAGGTTTTGGTCCTGAGGACAATTCTTGGCATCGTAGCACTGACATTTCTGCTCCCCGTTTAATTAGATCTTTTCATCGCAGATATCCTTTGAAGCCATCCCTCTTGTCAATTGGGGGACCCCTTAGTGGGGGGAGTGTGTGATATACCTTTAAGGTATATCCCGCCTACCTTTCCTCCACCCTATATCAGGCACACCTGAACCATCATTCCTTGCCTGAAAATTGTTTTCCCTTTGCAGCTTATTTGACCGCATCCCTATTGCTGTGATTCTACTTTGAAAATTCCTAACTTGCTTTGGTTTCTTTCTCTCTAAACAGGAGTAGTAAGCTAGAATCTTTTGTTGCACATTTTACTTTCAAAGTATTTACTCATTCTTCCGGAATTCTAATTTAACAAACAAACTGAATCAAGGAGCACCGGATCTACTTGCAGCGTCTGGAAGCCGCACTCTCACTGAAGCTGTATACCGGTCACAGAGGTAAAACCGCTCTCTTCAAACTTAAGGTAATATTTAATCCATTTACAAAGGATTGTTCTTAAGTTGTCACTCTCTGGAAACCAACCGCATTACCTTGCTGAATCTTCCGGTTATTACCATAGTCTGTCTGTGATGTATATATTTTATGAATGAGTGTGTGAGTGCGTGAAGCCATATCTGAACATTGCTACAACAAGAATCAATTACTGACGCTTTCACAAAGTGTATCAAAATACATATTTCTTTTATCATTTACTCAGAACTGTTTGCTTTATGTTCCTTACTTATATTGCAACAATTGTTTCTACCTAAATATTCCTTGCCTCTATTTGGCATCTACGAAGTTTTATACCAGTAAAAGTCTCACCAGTGATCTAACAGGTAGTTCAAATCATACTGCCTGTTTTATTCATTAAAAGAGCAACAAACCCTTAATTCAATAACACTGCAAAAGTTCCTGCATAAAACAGGACATCACACTTACCAAAACCAGGTGATCATTTCCTTTCTTCAGGTTTTACATTTCCATCACTCAAAACAGATTAGCTCTATCATAATCCTCATATGGTCTGGAATAGACTTAGTCCTTTTCTTTTCAGTAATGTAATTATAATATTTAGAGTTTCCCTAGATCACAGAATATATTCCTACTATATAGGCCCCCCCTCCAAACTAAGAGTGGCTCTGGTTCACTGATTTTCCCACTATTTACTTAAACCATTTCACTACCAATTCCAGCATATAGGCACATGCTCTATAATTTTAACACTTGGGTCTTTTGCCCCTTGGGGGGGGGGGGGTTAATCATCCTTGAATATTGAGACACCTATATTCCATACACCTCAATAACAAGATCTCCTCCCATGTCTTCTGGTCCCGAGTCACCAGGTACTGCTGAGCCGATGCAGTTGGGATTCACGCGTCTCTCCACGGCAGAGAGGGCCTTTAGGAGGAGGGGGGGGGGGGCTCTGCCTCTAATGTAAGTTACAGGGACACCTTTTGAAGTCTTGTCCTACACGGCCGGGAAACGCTCACACCTGGTGTGGTTTATCCTCATCCCCGGAACCGCTAAAGGAGAAACCCTTGGTCACGGTTGTCCTTTCCTGGGTGGACTCCTCCATAGTCACCCAGGCTCTTGTTGACTCCGGTGCTGCGGGCTATTTCATTGACAGTGCTTTTGTATCAAAGCACTCCATTCCTGTTTTGCCTCGGTCCGTTCCGCTTGCTATTGAGGCTATTGATGGCAGGCCCCTTCAGCCCGCACTCGTTACTCACGAAACTGCTCCGTTATACATGGCTGTTGGGGCTCTCCATTTTGAAACCCTCTAGTTCCAGGTGATAAACTCTCCACATTTTCCGGTTGTTCTGGATTATCCCTGGCTCCAAAAGCACAATCCCAGTCTCGACTGGCGCAGGTCCGAAATTTTGTCGTGGTCTCCACAATGTATTTTCACTTGTCTTCGGAAACCAGTTAAAGTCTTGTGCACTTCTTCGGTATCTCAATTGCCAGAGGAGTACCGAGAGTTCCTAGACGTTTTTGACAAGGTGCGTGCCGGTACGTTGCCTCCTCACCGGTCTTACGATTGTGCCATAGACCTGCAACCCGGAGCCATTCCTCTTCGGGGCCGGGTTTACCCTCTGTCTGTTGCGGAGAATTGTGCTATGGAGGAGTTTGTGGACGATGCTCTGTCGCGGGGGATCATCTGCAAATCCTGCTCTCCTGCATGGGCTGGCTTCTTCTTTGTGGAGAAAAAGGGTGGCGAGTTAAGACCATGAATCGATTATAGGGGTCTTAATCGTCTTACCATTAAGAATGCTTACCCTATTCCACTCATTAAGGAACTCTTTGACTTGATTTGAGAGGAGCGTACAATCTTGTTAGGATCAAGGAGGGTCACGAATGGAAAACAGCATTTAACACCAGGAGCAGGCATTATGAGTATCTTGTAATGCCCTTTTGCCTATGACTGCTCCTGCTGTTTTCCAGGAATTTATTAATGATGTCCTACTAGATATGTTGCAACAGTGTGTTGTAGTGTACTTACACAACATCCTCATACACTCACCCACACTTGAGGCTTATCGTTCTGATGTTACACGGGTTCTTCAGAGACTACGTGAGAACGGCCTGTTTTGTAAACTCGAGAAATGTGAGTTCCATCAGACTTAAGTAACCTTCCTAGGTTATATTATCTCTGTTGCAGGGTTCTCCATGGATCCTGACAAGTTATCTGCAGTTCTGCAGTGGCCTCGCCCAGTTGGTCTTCAGTCTATTCAACGTTTTTAGGGGTTTGCAAATTACTATAGAAAGTTTATTAAAAACTTTTCTTCCTTGGTCAAAACTATCACTGACATGACCCATAAAGAGAATGATCCACTCCATTAGTCACCTACTGCCATTAAGGCCTTTGATAGTCTTAAGAATGCCTTTGCTGCCGCTCCAGTTCTGGCTCATCCTAACCCTGTCCTGCCTTTCGTTCTTGAGGTTGATGCATCTGAGACTGGAGTAGGTGCCCTCTTGTCTCAACGTCCTACGCCTGATGGTTCCTTGCATCCGTGTGGTTTCTTCTCTAAGAAATGGTCCCCAGCGGAGTGCAATTATGAAATTGGCGACAGGGAATTACTGGCCATAATTTTGGCACTTAAGGAATGGAGGCATCTTCTCGAGGGTACTAGCGTGCCAGTGCTCATTCTTACTGACCACAAGAATTTAACTTATCTATCTGAAGCAAAACGTTTGTCGCCCCGACAGGCCAGATGGGCGCTATTTTTGTCTCGGTTTAATTATGTGGTCGCCTACCTGCCTGGTAGGAAGAATGCTCTCGACAATTTTCGCCTCTGTACAAGGAGGAGTCTGTACCTACTCCTGTTATACCTCCTGACCATATTTTGGCTACCATTTGTACTAATTTGACTTCTCCCTTGGGGGAGGAGATCCTGGCTGCACAAACCAATGTACCTCCTGAGAAACCTAGTGGTAAGTGTTTTGTTCCTGAGAATCTTCGAACTAAACACTTACCACTATCCTAAAGCCGCAGGTCACCCAGGCAAGAACCAAATGATTTTGTATGTCACTCAACAATTCTGGTGGTCAGGTCTTCATTCTGATGTTGCTGCGTATGTTGCCTCCTGTTCAGAATAAGACTCCTCAACGTCTTCCTATGGGTCTTCTTCAACCTATTGCTAATGGTGAGCATCCTTGGACACATCTTTCCATGGACTTCATTCTCGAGCTCCCTGTTTCCAATGGCAATACTGTTATACTTATGGTGGTTGATCGTTTTTCTAAAATGATACATTGCATTCCCTTGATGAAGCTGCCTGCCGCTCAGGAGCTTGCTTCAATTTTTGCCTGGGAGGTCTTCCGTTTACATGGGTTACCCAAGGAGATAGTGTCAGACCGGGGTAGCCAGTTTGTCTCCAGATTTTGGCTTTCCTTTTGTGCTCAAATGGGGATCTAGCTTTCCTTCTCCTCGGCATATCACCCTCAATCCAATGGGGCTGCGGAACGGTCTAATCAAGCTCTGGAACAGTTCCTCCGTTGCTATGTCTCAGATCACCACAATAATTGGTCTGAACTGTTACCTTGGACAGAGTTTGCTCGTAATAGTGCTATTAATGCTTCCTCCAAGTTATCCCAGTTCATGGCGAATTATGGGTTTCAACCATCCTTGTTGCCTGATTCATTCATGTCTCAGGGTATTCCGGCTTTGGAGGAGCATCTCCGGCAACTCCGTTCCACGTTGGTGCAGATTCAGGATTGCCTTCATCGTTCTATGCAGCGCCAAAAGTTCCAGGCTGATCATAGGCGTCTGCCCGTACCTTCCTACCAGGTCGGTGAGAGAGTTTGGCTGTCCTCCCGCAACTTGAACCTTCGTGTGCCTTCCAATAAATTGGCTCCCCGTTATGTTGGTCCTTTTCGAATAATCCTGTGGCCTACGCTCTTGACCTTCCTCCTGCTATGCGCATCTCCAATGTTTTTCATGTCTCTCTCTTGAAACCATTGGTTTGTAATTGGTTTACCACTGTGTTGCCTCGTCCCCGTCCTATCTTTGTTGACAACCATGAGGAGTATGAGGTCAGCAGCATTATTGACTCTTGTATGTCCAGGGGCCGTGTACAGTATTCGGTTCACTGGAGGGGCTACGGTCCGGAGGAGCGTTCTTGGGTTCCCTCCTCTGATGTTCATGCTCCCACCCTCCTCCGTGCCTTCCCCAATAAGCCTTTTGTCCTCCCATGGGGGAGGGGTCGTTGAGGGGAGGGTACTGTCAGGGTTTTCACCCTGTTGTGTTTGCCATGTGCTGCTGGCAGTCATTTTACTCACCTCTCTTACTGATTATGGTGCATTATGGGGAATGCTGCTCATTTCCTACACTTACTTTTATGGCCAGACTGGTGTACATCATCCATGTGAGACAGGATGCAGTCTCAGAATTGTGACGTCATCACTTATTATTTAAAGGGCCTCTGTTCAGTATGCTTTGCCTTTGCGTTGTCTCAGACCTGTTTATGAGAGTTCCTGTGTATAACCTGGCTGCCTGACGTCCTTCCTGGTTCCTGATCCCTGGCTTGTTCCTGACTCTGCTGTTTTCCTTGTTCCTGATTCCAGCTTGTCTGACTATTCGCTTTGGCTCCTGACTCAGCTCATCTGACTAATAAAGGTGTGATTATTTTTGCACTTCTCGTCTCAGTCTGATTCCTGGCACCCTGACAAATACACCCTTAAAAAATCCTAACACTAACCCCCTGAAGATTGACTTACCGGGAGACGTCTTTATCCAAGCCGGGCGAAGTCGTCCTCCAGACGGGCAGAAGTCTTCATCCAAGCCGGGCAGAAGTGGTCCTCCAGACGGGCAGAAGTCTTCATCCAAGCCGGGCAGAAGTGGTTCTCCAGACGGCAGAAGTCTTCATCCAGATGGCATCTTCTATCTTCATCCATCTGGCGCAGAGCGGCTCCATCTTCAAGACATCCGACGCGGAGCATCCTCTTCTGCCGACGACTACCCAAAGAATGAAGGTTCCTTTAAGTGACGTCATCCAAGATGGCGTCCCTTAGATTCCGATTGGCTGATAGAATTCTATCAGCCAATCGGAATTAAGGTAGATAAAATCCTATTGGCTGATGCAATCAGCCAATAGGATTGAAGTTCAATCCTATTGGCTGATCCAATCAGCCAATAGGATTGAGCTTGCATTCTATTGGCTATTCCAACTTCTGCCCTGCTTGGATGAAGACTTCTGCTTGTTTGGAGGACCACTTCGCCCAGCTTGGATGAAGACGTCTCCCGGTAAGTCGATCTTCAGGGGGTTAGTGTTAGGTTTTTTAAGGGTGTATTGGGTGGGTTTTATTTTTAGGTTAGGGCTTTGGCCCGCAAAAGAGCTAACTGCCCTTTTAAGGGCAATGCCCATCCAAATGCCCTTTTCAGGGCAATCTGGAGCATTGTTTTTTTAGTTAGTTTTTTTTTGGGGGGGGGGGGTTGGTTGTGTGGGTGGTGGGTTTTACTGTTGGGGGGTTGTTTGTATTTTTTTCTCCAGGTTAAAAAGCTGATTACTTTGGGGCAATGCCCCGCAAAAGGCCCTTTTAAGGGCTATTGGTAGTTTAGTTTAGGCTAGGGGTTTTTTATTTTGGGGGGGCTTTTTTATTTTGATAGGGCTATTAGATTAGGTGTAATTAGTTTAAATATCTGTAATTTGTTTTTTATTTTCTGTAATTTAGTGTTTTTTTGTACTTTAGATAATTTAATTTAATTTAGGTAATTGTATTTAATTTAGTTAATTTATTTAATTATAGTGTAGGCTAGGTGATATTGTAACTTAGGTTAGGTTTTATTTTACAGGTACTTTTGTATTTATTTTAGCTAGGTAGTTATTAAATAGTTAATAACTATTCTACCTAGTTAAAATAAATACAAACTTGCCTGTAAAATAAAAATAAACCCTAAGATAGCTACAATGTAACTATTAGTTATATTGTAGCTAGCTTAGGATTTATTTTATAGGTAAGTATTTAGTTTTAAATAGGAATTATTTAGATAATGATAGGAACTTTATTTAGATTTATTTAAATTAGATTTAAGTTAGGGGTGTTAGGGTTAGACTTAGGTTTAGGGGTTAATAAATGTAATATAGTGGTGGCGACGTTGGGGACGGCAGATTAGGGGTTAATAAGTATAATGTGGGGGGCAGATTAGGGGTTAATAACATAATGTAGGTGGCGGTGGGCTCCGGGAGCAGCAGGATAGGGGTTAATAACTTTATTTAGTTGCGGCGGGGTCCAGGAGCAGCGGGATAGGGGTAAAACAGTGTAGTATAGTGGCGGTGTTTAGTGACAGTATACCAATAAAGATGGGAAAAAGCCCAAGAGCAGCGAGATCGATTACTGTTAGTTAACAACAGTCCGCTGCTCATCGCCCTGTACTTGGTGCGCGGCTTTTTGACAGCTTTTTTGGTAACTGTGGAGAGCGTATTCAGGTCCGCGGCAGCGATGTTAGGCGATCTTAGGCGAGCATATTGGTGCCGTCGAATGCAAGTAAGTTGATGGCTTGATAAATAGGGGCCAATATATGGATTTGTAAGCAACTATATGCTCAGTGCAGCCCGCACACAAACAAACAAATTGGAGGGAACATTGAATCAAGGTAACCAGGATTCTGTTTCAATATTTATGGCAAGGAATTTATTCACGGATAGGCCAAAAAGGCTGGGCCTAGGGAGGGAAATTGGAAGAGGCCGTAGAGTTGTAGATTTAAGCATGGATATATCTTTACTCATTTTGCCTGGTTCTGCCTTTGTAGATAGAGGTCACCTCAGTTTGTTGTTGTCGGAAGGACAAAAGCATAAATTAGTCACACAGAGAAACGAAAAGGAGGGGAAGTAACTAAGTGTAGAGCATATTAGATAGAAAGCATAAAAAGCAAATAGAGTTGGTACTACTCATTGTTTACTGATCAGCTGATAAGGACACATCATTGAGGGTACGCCTTGAAATGATAAAGTCCAATATACAATCATTCCCACATAAAAGTGAGATTATGCATTTGTATAAATGATCATAAGAGACTAGTATATCTTACATCAGAATAAAAGATATGAAGCATCTTTTATGAAAAATGAATTCCCATATATACATATCCCTTAATCAGCAACTGAAGCTCCAAATATGCTACATGGGAAATAACAGAAGTATGATATAAGGCAAATAAATGAATGTAGGCAGAGTTAAGACGACCATATGAGAGTATCTCATGAAAAATTAATATGGTCAGGCAGTGATCCTGAACCTCCATACATGATAATCTTCTATATAAACACTAAACATGCTCAAAAAGTGACAATGTGGGAGGCATGAGACAGCAATGGTCATTTGGCACTGACAACACTAGAAAAAAGGAAAAAACTTTACTGTTCCAAAGAGATGACTGAAAAAATGGTAAAAACCTAATCTGCACAGGAGTGTTATATTTTTCAACATGCACTAGATGGCAGTAGATACATACTCTTCACAGTATGAAAAAAAACTGACGCCAAAATCAGGTTATGCAAGAAAACAGTGCATAAATTATATAATAAAAGTTGGAAGAATCACAGTTGTCCCATACCATGTTACCCAAGTAAAGATATCGCCCGACTCATGCGCATCGCTGTAAAGATCGGAAATAACCAATCAGTGTATAAAAAACAAACACTGTCACTGAAAACTACAAGCGATCAGCCGACAAGGGATATAGTAGAGCGCCAAGAAAAGACTGCCATTGGCGGAAAGCGCTACATCTTCCCCGCAAACCACTGCATCGCAGTTAAAATGGCGCTATAGTATTCATTCAAGTGTGACATTTTTTGCATTACTGAAATGATACACAGTGGAGCACAACTGACCGTGCCACATTCATATTACATTATCTTTTGTGCCTGCCTATGTGCAAACCCTTGGTTAGAGTAGCAGAGTTCCATGCTAGAAAACTCCCATGGAGTCATCCAAGAACATTTTAACTAAAGCGAACAGCGTGCGGTGGTATCCAAACCTCATGTACAAAAAGG
Organism: Bombina bombina; assembly: GCF_027579735.1. Taxonomy (NCBI): domain Eukaryota; kingdom Metazoa; phylum Chordata; class Amphibia; order Anura; family Bombinatoridae; genus Bombina; species Bombina bombina. The sequence continues at coordinate 984,729,758 of NC_069499.1, read as the reverse complement.
AGCCACTGCAGCTGATAGGGAATGGACAAGCACAACTTTAGTTATTGTACTAGCTCCACTAGTGTGAATCCCATAAGAGATAAACTTCCTATTACATCTTATGCACCCTAGAATGATTAAACCAATAAACACACAACAGGTTTTGGGCTAAAGACTGGTCACGGTCACGTTTATTACAAAAATAAACCTCTTAAATTAGGCTATGTAAATATGCCAACTTAGGCAACTTTAACAATAACAAAGAACTGTATAAAGTTCTTAACAGACTGGTGGCGGCAATGAACTATCTAGTTTAACCCCTACTAACAGACGGCCAGGGTCCTAAACGGTATTTGCAGCGTGGCACGGATTGCGTGCGCCCAATTGGCAGAGAGAGAAAGCTGTAAGCTGAAAGAGCTATTTGGCCTACGATTCGTAGGGGGGAGTAACCTCTAGGTCGACACCTAGCGGGCGTCGCCTCCCTCATCCTAGGGCATCACTCTTCTCTCTCCCTGCCCGCTCTCTGGGCCCTGACCAACCGCCAACTAGGGCATAAACAACCATCCTAGTAAGGCGACCTCCTCAAACAAGTCGTAAAAACACGCCTGAAACAGGTGGAAGCATAAAATTAAAACCTGGGCTTAGAGGGCTAGTTCACATTAACCTACCCACGCCAGGGTGAACCCTAACCGTTACCATTACGAGCCGCCACCTCTTCATCCAGGGATGGGTCGGCGGGGAAAGCTCCCTTGAAGTCTGAAACCAGGAACAAAGAGGGCCGGATCCACTGCAGCCAGAACCTATAAAATGTAAGCAGAAACACCCGCCCCCACACTTGCAACAATGTAACTACCTAGTACCCTCCAGACTTCAACTCAGATATCCCTTAATTTTGTTACAGGCCCACTAGAGGGCCCTCCACTTCCATAAGAGATAAACTTCCTATTACGTCTTATGCACCCTAGAATGATTAAACCAATAAACACACAACAACAGGTTTTGGGCTAAAGACCGGTCACGGTCACGTTTATTACAAAAATAAACCTCTTAAATTAGGCTATGTAAAAATGCCAACTTAGGCAGCTTTAATAATAACAATACCAAAGAACTGTATAAAGTTCTTAACAGAATGGTGGCGGCAATGAACTAGCTAGTTTAACCCCTACTAACAGACGGCCAGGGTCCTGCACGGTGTTTGCAGCGCGGCACGGATTGCGCATGCCTAATTGGGAGAGAGAAAAAGCTGTAAGCTCATAGAGCTATTTGGCCTACAATTCGTAGGGGGGAGTAACCCCTAGGTTGGCACCTAGTGAGCGTCGCCTTCCCCATTCTAGGGCATCACTTTTCTCTCTCCCTGCCCGCTCTCTGGGCCCTGACCGACCACCACAAGAGTCAGTCGCCTCTTGCTGCCACAACTGACAAGCTCAGTTGTGGCGGCAAACATTTTTATAAAATTTTTATAAAATTTCAGTTTTTTTTTTTTTAAATTACAGAAAGAAGAGCTTTACGAATATCTCAGAGGAAAATATCTAATCCCACATCCATGAGATGGACACCATCAGGGCGATATAGAGCCTTATTGTCAGCCGTTAGAGTATCGTGCCTTATGGCAAAACCGTCTAAAGCCGTGACCGTTCTCCCCATTTCCCTGTTCAGCTTCTTCCTCACATTGTACGCAGCCCTCTGCGTAACAATGTACCTCCAACGCAGTTGTGCAACTACGTTGGACCACCCAATCTTGACATCCTTGAGCCAAGCACATACCCATCGTATGTCCAAAGCCAATCTACTAATTAGGTCCAAGACTGAAAAGAACCCCATGTCATTCCCCCCTAGGTGCAGTACAATAATGTGAGGTTGTCCCCACCTCCTATGAGCATCCTGAAGAAGGGTAGGGAACTCGTCCCATGTTAAACCCCTGCGCCCCAGCCACCGAATGCTAGCTCTGGATGCAGGAAATCCCAACTGCTGCCCGTCCGGCCGCTGCAAAGCCCTGATGGACGCCCAATGCACGAATCAGTGCCCCACTAGCCAGATGCGCATCGGGGAAGAATTCTTGCCTGAAATAACATGATAAAAGGCTGAGCCAAAACGCTACCCTTTGGAAGCAGAGAATTTCAACAACCCCCTACTACCCAAACCATCATAGCTCTGAGACCCCCTTTTTGTGGGCATGGCCCTAATGAAGCAGGTCCCCCAATGGCCGAATATACAACTTAAATCTACCCAATTTCCACCGCCCTAGCCTCTTGATATCCGCCTCAGAGTACCCGCCGATAGCCGCGCTCGTGGCAGCCCCAATCCTAAATGAATGGGACGCAATTCTCGCAGGGTCAAGGCCCGCTGCAGCTGCTGCCCTAGCTAGCACCTTGCTAAACTGAAAAATTGACAGGGACGAACCGTCCTTGTGTACGAATAACTACAGTGAGCCATGCGGTCTCAAATGACAATATTCCTCGAAACTCCTAACCGGGCAGCATTCCGGGAATTCGTGCCTGTGCAGCGGGAGCCAAGCCCCCTTCCCCTCTGGATCCGTTTTAGACCTGGGGACTAGCAGTAACAAACCACTTTCGGCGGGCCGCACATGCTCCTATTTGACACCACCAATTGCACCTACCCTGGATGTAGTCACCCAGAGCAAACGAGAAAGCCGCCCGAAAGAGCAAAGCCTCGTACCTTGATGAGCACACTGACTGCAGTGTCCCCACCAGCTCACGCAATCTCAACGGTGTGATGGGCTCCCTACGGTCCTTGTTGCGTGGGGACAGCCGCCCCCACCCCTTCAAGACCTGTCTTACCAAGAACGAGCCTGAGTGGTCAGCAATCCCAAAGGTTTTGTTAAAGAATGAGATAGCAGACAACCTGCCCTGAGCTGCTAATCTAGACACCCCCTGCCTACGCAAGCATGCCAACCAATCAAGCACATGTACCTGTGTAGCCGATTGGACCTGGAACCCTTGTTGGCCGGCAAAGCAGACCCAAGCCCTCCAGTGGTTTTCATAGGTATTCCATGTCTTAGGTACCAAAGAAGCCCTCACTAGGGGATGACACTTTCCCAGCCCCCGCCATCTGCCAAATAAAAGGGGGGCAAGTTAGGCCAGTTTGCTCAGCCCTTGGTGCCGCCCTCCTAAACTGTTCCCTTTGAAACCTAGATAGCGCATCCGCCACTACCTTTTTCACCCCAGGCACATGCCGGGCTGTAAAGCTAACGTTCAACTGTAAGAAGCGCAACACTAGGTGCCTCAAATATGTAACCATCCTCAGGGATGAGGCCGACAATCAATTTATGGTGTAAACAACACTCATGTTGTCCAACCAAAAAAATTACAGACCGATTAGCCAATTTATGTTCCCACAGCTCGATTGCTATTATGATTGGAAAAAGTTCCAAGAGGGTCAGGTTCTTAGTCAGACCCGACCCCACCCAATCTTCCGGCCAAGAAGCCGCGCTCCATTTGCCTTTTAAGTAAACGACATACCCAAAAAAAAAAATGCTGCATCCGTGAAGAGGTGCAGCGTTTGGTTTGAAATAGGGTCTTTCCTCCATAGGCAGACACCATTGAATCCCAAACTCTGAGGTTCTCCATCTCGGTAGACACACTGATCTTAGCTCTATGCCCTCTAGGACACTGCAGCCGACTCTCCAGCCGCCTATTAAAGATTCTCCCCATCGTATTGCCCTACCCGCAAAGTTCAGCAACCCCAGCAGGGACTGTAGTTCCTTGATGGAAATAGATTCAGCGCTAACCACGGACAAAACCAAAGTAAGACAGGTACAGGGGTCTTGCAACTTTTCATTTGCCAAAGGCAGCCCAAATCTCCCCATCATATCTTGCATGATCACCATCATGCAAGCACACTCATCAGAATCAGCCTCCCCAACCAGCAGAGTCATCCAGGTAGTGGGCCACCGCCCCATCTCCGGACACCCTTTGTACTACCCAGTGTAAAAAGGAGCTGAAACTTTCGAAAAGCGCGCACGATAGGGAACACTCCATGGAAAGACGTTTGTCCACATAGAATGCCCCGTCCATTTTCATGCCCATGAGCCTGAATGCAGACGGGTGCAGGGGCAACAGCCAAAACGCAGACTCTATGTCCAGCTTTGCCATCAGCGCCCCTTTTCCCTTGCCCCTGATGATCACCAACGCGTCATCAAAGGACTGGTAATGTACCGAGCTCATATCCGGGTCAATGGCATCATTCACTGATGCCCCTTTCGGAAAGGACAAGTGATGAATAAGTCTAAACTTGCCTGTGTCCTTCTTTGGTACTACCCCCAACGGGGACACCACCAGATCGGGCAGAGGCTGCTCCCAAAAGGGGCCAGCTACCCTGCCCAACGCCACTTCCTTGCCCAATTTTTCCCTGACTACCTCAGGGAATTCATAGGCCGATTTAAGGTTACGGTGAACTATGGAACCCACCACGTGCCCACCCATGGGGATTCTAAACCCCTCCCCCAATCCCGCCCCGAGCAGCTGAGCCGTCTTGGAATCGAGGTAATTTGCCAGCCATGGCTGGCAAATTAAGGGGCGTTGGGGCCCTTGTTGCCAGGACCCCCTTTTGAGACTGACTTCTCTGTGCCAGGCTCCCTTCTCCTATTACATTCCACCCCGTGGTGTGGCCCACTACAGAATTTGCAAATGTGACGAAAGGAACAGTTAGTCCCCCTGTCGCATTGCTTATCCTGGAATTTCCAGCATTCCCTACCTCGCCGTTTCGGACGCGGGGAAGGACGGCTAACTCCCTGGCTCACCGCAGGTAAACCAATTGCTGTGCCCTCTAGCACCAATTTGGATCAAGTGAAGATTCTGGGTTCCAAAATGCAGGAGCGGGTTTCCCACCATTTTCCTACGGAAAGCCGAGTCGTACTCCTGCCATGCGCCCTCCTTAAACCTCGCGTGGATATCATATATGGTATCCTCATACTTGACAAGATTATGACCTTGCGACTGCCACTTGTCCACATAGCAAGCTGCCAGCACCTGAAAGCAGCACTGCCACTCTTCGTATGTTTCAGGTCTTTGCACTTTCTTAGGGCCAGTGCCGTCCACTGCCCTTTCCCTGGCCCTACATGCCTCTGGTGAGAGCTCAAAGATATTGACATAGCGTCCATCTTGGATTTTCTTCACCACTTTAGCTTTAAGGTGCCCATACAAGGAGTGCACTAAACATGGGTAGGTGTCGCCCTGAGAGGCTACTTTGCTTGACACCGCCACCATCCCCACGCCTGTGCTAGCTACGCTAGAGTCCTGCACAAACAGAACCACCTCTGTGCCCACAATGGAAGGAACCCTGCCCTTAACCTGTGCCGCCACCAGCTTTTTAATTATTTTAAACATCTCCTTCTGGCCTTTACCCACTAAGCCCAAATCACCCTCACTCTCTGAGCCTGACTCGCTAGTAGATACGCCCTACTCTACATGTGGTGCAGTGTGCAGTAGGTACTCACCGCTGGGGGCCAATGGAGGAGCAGCTCCTGCTGGTGATGATTGCAGTGTGGAAGCCGCCACGGCAGGCTGTGCGGCCACCGGTGTTGATGAATCCTGCCCAGATGATGAGGCTATTGTGCTGGCAGCTGGACCAACCGTGACACCCTGCGAAAATAAGAGAGATTGGGGAGAACTCTGCGCAGAAGAAAGCACCCCTGAGGGGGCCCCTGCCATCCTCCCCTGCTCCCTGTGCCACACATACCCAGAGCAATCGCCACTGCCCTGTGGATCACGTCCTCATTCATACTCTGGCATGGGCCCTGGGCTGGCATAACTACCCCCCCCAGGTGAACCAACAGCAGGCCCCTGTGCTCCAGCATTCACTGAATCCACCATCCTGTGTGAAAAAATGGATGCCCCCGCAGATGCTCCTCTAACATTCATGCCCTCTTGTTCCTGGGCATTTATTCCCATGCGACTCCCCATCTCAGCATTGCCCACCTGCAGCACATCATTCCCCCATGTTGCCCTCCTCCCTCGCGGAGTCTTACCCGTAGCCTTCCTGCCCTGCCCTCTCCCCCCCTCCCATCAGGAGTGCGGCCGCCTGCGCAGAGCCTCCCCAACTTACTATGGATGATTCTCTGAGGGGACCGGCTCCTGCTCCTTGCCTCTGCCACGCTCCTCCCCACTGGATGAATCATCCAGGGAGGAAGCCAGCACTTGCAAACCAGAAGGGGCGTGGCTTAACACAGATGGAGGCCTAGGAGGGCCGGATGACACTGAGGCCATGCTGCTCACCCTGATGTCCATGCCGGGGACAAGGTCCCTATGAATGCCTGGGCCAGCACAAGCACAGACTGGATGGCCGCCGGGGGTAAGGCCTGCAGCTGCTGCCATGACGTTTCCATGGCAGCAGCTACAGCAGATGGTGGCCCTGTAGCAACAGGGGGGCCACAATAGATTGTAAAGGATTAGGGGTAATAAGGATGCTGGGGGCATGCTGTGACCTGGTAATGGGCTCCAGGGCAGCATGCTCCCCAGCCACGTGGCCAGTCAGTACTGGAGAGGGGACCCCTAGATCACTTGAGGCATAGTGGGAACTATGCCCAATCCCCTCCTAGCATTACTTTTAGTTGTAAGCCGGGGGGCAACCCGGGGCCTAGCTGGGGGGTGGGTAGGGGCTACCACATCTTCATGTTCTGATGCTCCGCTTCCTCTTGCAGATCCCCGCATGCCTGGCACCGTCTGCACGACCTCACGATACTGCTTAGGTGGCACAGACTTTCTCCTAGAACGCTGCATCACTGGATCATGACGACACAGGAAAGCTCCCTTGAAGCCTGGAACCAGGAACAAAGAGGGCCGGATCCACTGCAGCCAGAACCTATAAAGGTAAGCAGAAACACCCGCCCCCACACTTGCAACAATGTAACTGCCTAGTACCCTCCAGACTTCAACTCAGTTATCCCTTAAAGGGACACTGAACCTAATTTTTTTCTATTGTGATTCAGATAGAGCATGCAATTTTTTTTATTTATTTTTTATTTTAAAGAACAAGCTTTATTAATGACAAGAGTTGCATTACAATAAGTATTACAGTATTTCAGATAAAACAGAATGGAACACGAGTTAAGCCATCTCACTATATTCCTGAGATTATTTACATATCTGTTATTGTATCTGTATATCTATGTATATGGCAATTAAGAAGAAACAATTCCTTCCTCTTATCATAGTTCTACTTATTCAGCGTCCATCATTCTTGAGCTTGTTTTTCCGAGCTATATCGCGCGTAGAGATAGAGCGTCAATATAAACAATCTGTGCTTATTCTTCTAAATTCAACATCAGGTGATTGAACAGGGACAATAATGTTGATACTCAGCTTGCTTGCTTCATACAGCTGAGGTTATCAAAATGCCTGATGTTACGGAGAAAAACGTAGAGGAAGAGAAGAGAAAGGAGTGAGGCAGCTGCTATAAGGGAGAGAGGAGAAGCGAGGAGGAGAGGGAGAGCATGCAATTTTAAGCAACTTTCTAATTTACTCCTATTATAAAATTATTTTCATTCTCTTGGTATCTTTATTTGAAATACAAGAATGTAAGTTTAGATGCCGGCCCATTTTTGGTGAACACACTGTGTTGTTCTTGCTGATTGGTGGGTAAATTCACCCACCAATAAACAAGTGCTTTCCATGATTCTGAACCAAAAAAATTGCTTAAATGCCTTCTTTTGCAAATAAATAAAAAAAGCAAGAGAACGAAGAAAAATTGATAATAGGAGTAAATTAGAAAGTTGTTTAAAATGGCATGCTCCATATGAATCACAAAAGAAAAAATTTGGGTTTAGTGTCCCTTTTTGTTACAGGCCCACTAGAGGGCCCTCTACTTCCATACTGTCTGTATGTACCAGTGTTTGGGAGCGGTGTTAGAGGCCAGTATGAACTTCAAATGAAAGTGTGCAGATAGCATTGCTTCCCTTATTGCGCACCCCCACTGGAGGATACTCAGCAAGAAAAGATGTGCTATTTAGTATATACTTTCTTGTGGTGGTTTTCATAATTTTCAAGTATTGTTTGTCCAGTATACAGCAAACATTTCCCCTTTCATTATACCCACTAGGTTTCGACATTTAACTAACAAAGGCCTTTGAAAAAGCGTTAACACGCGAAACATGTCAGGGAGCTAGCCAGAGGGTTTAGGATCCTCTTTTTTAAATTTGTGAAACAATTTAGATAGCATAAGTACTATCCTTTGTTGTGGGCTAACACACATCTTAATATCTAAGTGGGTATTCAATAATTCTTTTTCTCAATAACGTAACCTAATCGCTCTACTGGATTGCTAACTACTAATATGGCTTAACATTTATCCACTCATAAGAGGCACTGCAAAACAGTAAAGTACTATATTGACCGATCAAATTTATAAACTACTGCCGGGTATAATATAATGGATTTAACTCAGTATTAACAATGACGCTGCTATATAAATAATAGCATTATGTTTCTGGCAAAATCATTAAAATATCAGAGACACTAAAATCTATTTACTGTCCTCTATATTCGGATATTTATATTGCAGTCATATATCCACATTATAATATATATATAACTCAATTTAAACCAGCTTATTTTGTAGCATTTAATATGATTGGATACATAATGGTTACAGTTACTTAATACTTATCCAATTGTAGACAATATTACACTACTACTTTTGTAAATAAATTACATGGTTGAATACAGAGTGAAATAATTAAAGGATTCCAAAACTTTACTATTTTAGGCACAACATGACCATCAATTTCTAATCACCAACGTTTATATTGCATAACCTACCTACTTTTACAGGAAAACGATCGTTCATAATAATATAAAATTATAATTTATGTTTCCATGATGACGTCAGTAAATCCAACCCTCTATTATGGGCAGATCACTATCAAACTCAATAGCCAATCCTATTGCGATTTCTTGAATATCATTAACTGACGATTCTGTCACCCCTTACATGCGCATTGCGATCCGCTCACTCACGCATGCGCATATACTATCTCTGTTACCTCACTTACCTGCTGGTTTGATGGTGAGTGATGTGTACTATAACGAGTCCTGAATATCGCGCATGCGCAAAGCTATGTGACGTACACTATGACGAGTCCTGAATATCGCGCATGCGCAAAGCTACATTTGTCCGCCATTTTCATAACCCAGGTTATCGTTAATGATTTGAGGATGCTAAAGACTAGCAGAACGGTGGGTTTGGAAAACAATTTATTTTCAATGTTAAAAATATAATAAACGGTAGTAATTGGAAACGCAATGCCAATTACAAATATAGGTGAAATGTATTAATCTTGTAATTGAAGATTAGTTTTTCTCATGGTTTAGTGTCCCTTTAACAAATTTGATAACTGACTTCATGTAAAATGTACACAATTATACCCAGTACTATCTATCATTGGTTAGTATGGTACACTTTGTGAGAGGGATTCTCTTTTTTATCAGATGTGCCAGCAGTGTCAATTTAACTATTAAACCCACTCCCATTTGCATTGTTAGGTTAATCCCACACTCTTTGCATTAAGAGGACATTATATATGCACAAGTGGATTTCCTTTACTCTGCCCATTTCAACTTATACACAGTACAGGACTATAATAATTTTGTCCTAATCATCTTGTTCTCACACTGTTTTTATTTGTGTTTTTCCCAATTTTAATAACTAATAAACGGCTAGATTACGAGTTGAGCGTTAGGGTAAAAAAGCAGCGTTAGGAGGTCCTAATGCTGCTTTTTTACGCTCCACTGGTATTAAGAGTCTTGAAGGTTTAGGGTGACCGCACACTTCTTTGGCCTTACCGCAAAACGACTTACGTAAACTTCGTAAAGTCTTTTTTTCTATGGGACTTCCATAGCGCCGGTATTACGAGTCCTAATGCATTTAAAAGTCAGTAGTTATGAGTTTTATGGTACAACGCCGTAACTTAAAACTCATAACTAAAGTGCTAAAAAGTACACTAACACCCATAAACTACCTATTAACCCCTAAACCGAGGCCCTACCGCATTGCCAACACTATAATAAAAATTTTAACCCCTAATCTGCCGCTCCGGACACCGTCGCCACCTACATTATATTTATGAACCCCAAATCTGCTGCCCCTAACATCGCCGACACCTACATTATATTTATTAACCCCTAATCTGCCACCCCCGACATCGCCGCCACCTACATTATAATTATTAACCCCTAATCTGCCACTCCGGACACTGCCGCCACCTACATTATATGTATTAACCCCTAATCTGCTGCCCCCAATGTCGCCGCCACCTACCTACATTTAATAACCCCTAATCTGCCACCCCCAACGTCGCCACCACTATATTAAAGTTGTTAACCCCTTAACCTAAGTCTAACCCTAACTCTAACACCCACTAACTTAAATATAATTTAAATAAATCTAAATAAATATTCCTATCATTAACTTAATTATTCCTATTTAAAACTAAATACTTACCTATAAAATAAACCCTAAGCTAGCAACAATATAACTAATAGTTAATAAGTGTAAGATTAGGGGTGTTTAGACTCAGGGTTCATGTTAGGGTGTTAGGTGTAAACATAACTTTTATTTCCCCATAGGAATCAATGTGGCTGCGTTACTATCAGAAACTGTTTCCAGAAAAAGGAGTGGAACACAACTGCAGTAAAAATAAATGTATATTTGTTACACCAGACAGTCTGAATCCTCTATTGCTGGAAAAGGATTCCTTCAGTCTAGTGGTTCACCAATTTATATATCTTTAAGAATATACTCAGTCAGTAGGATACTGAAGGAGGAAGACTTCTAACTGATAATATCACACTCAGATAGTATCAGAGGAAATTAAAGAAAGGAAAAGACTCAGGTAACAGTGCGTCTGTACTTGGAGTAAGTTAAAGGTAGAAACCCAGAATATATAACAAACTAATGCACAGTTCAATACTTGGTAGTAAGTTCAAGCTGTATGTGTACATAGGATAATGTTAGCCGAGTAGAGAACCTTGCAAATAATTTGTAACAGTGGAAATAGTTGCTGTGTACCTTCGTTAATGTCTCAGAGTGGTTAGGCAGAGACCGGAACAGGACCGGAAGTGACGTCACGCTGCACTCGCAACTCAGCTGCAGATTGCCGACAGGCAGTAGTTCACACAGGGGTATGAGCTGCGGCAATGGAAAAGCAGCGAAAAGTAAACATCAATAATTAAGGTACCTTACCCCACTGATAAAAGAGTGACAAGTTGTAAGTAGTTCAAAGTAGCAATTTGAAACAAGTAGAAAGGGCTCAGGAATCCTTCCTCAAACGAAGAGAAAAGTTTTAGCAAACAGATAGGAAATCCTCACAGGTGTAGTGACTTCAATACTGAGCAGGGAGTGAAAGGAGAGCTGCTCTCTTAAAGAAGGAGGAACGAATCAGAGAATTGTGGGTGTGACAAGGAGGAGAGAGGGTTTGTACAAGACAGAACCTGACAGAATCCCCCCTTCAAGGACGCTGTTCCACAGCGAGAGGACGAGGCCGGTCAGGATGGCGACGATGATACAAAGAGAGAAGTCTAGGCGAGTTGAGATTGGAGAGTGGCTCCCAGGAGTCCTCATCACTGGAATAATTCTTCCACCTCACCAAATACTGAAGAACACCCCTGTAGAACCTGGAGTCCAAAATGGTGTCAACTTCGTACTCGTCTGGTGCCAGAGGAAGATTTGTAGGAGGTAGAAGGATCCGTCCATCCCTTGTGGGTGTATAAGGTTTCAACAGCGAAACGTGAAACATAGGGTGGATCTTCAAGGAGCTGGGGAGGTCCAATCTGACAGCGTTGGCATTGACCACCTTCTGGATAGGGAACGGACCTAAGAAAAGACTGGCCATCTTTTTGGATGGTATTTGTAGTTTCAAGTTTCGAGTGGAAAGCCAGACTAAATCACCTATAGCGTAATCGGGGGGTTTACGTCTCCGAAGGTCATAGTAATGTTTCTGGGACTGCTGGGACTTGCGGATGTTCTCCTGTATGTGGTTGAAATTCTCCTGAAGAGAAAAATGGAGATCATCGATGTTTGGTGAATCTGAGGAAGGAAGAGTTGAGAAAGTCAATGTGGGGTGATAAGCATAATTTGCGAAAAAAGGTGTCATCTTGGTAGATGAATTAGATAGATTATTGTAAGCAAATTCTGCCATAGAGAGATATGTCATCCAGTCATTCTGCTGATAGGAACAGTAACATCTGAGGAAATGTTCAAGCCATTGGTTCAACCTTTCCGATTGGCCATTCGTTTGTGGATGAAAAGCTGTGGTAAAGCGATGTTCCATTTTAGTCAATTCACATAATTTACTCCAAAATTTTGAGGTAAATTGCGTACCCCTATCAGTCGTTAAGATGGAAGGAATCCCATGCAATTTGATGATGTGGTCTATGAAAAGGGTAGCGGTTTCAGAGGAAGTAGGGAGTTTATGGAAAGGAATGAAATGTGCCATCTTAGTGAATAAATCAATGACAACGAGTATAGTTGTTTGTCCTTTTGATGGTGGTAAGTCTACTATGAAATCCATGGACACATGATGCCAAGGCTTGTTGAGAATTGGTAATGGCATAAGCAACCCAAAAGGTGGTTTTCTTTCGGGTTTACAGGTGATACAAGTCCTACAACTGGCAATGTATTCAGAAATGGTGGATTTCATGAGTGGCCACCAGTAAGTGCGAGAGACAAGATCAAGAGTTCGTTGGACACCTGGGTGTCCTGCTAAGGGAATGTCATGGCAGGACTGTATAACGTTTGTCCTCATGGAAGGTGGTAAATAAATGTTCTCTCCATGGTAATAGATACCATTAGTCTTGATCAAGGTGGGTTCAGGAGGAGTTGATTGTTCATTGCAGTATTTCTGAAGATCAGTCAAGAAAGGGGTAGTGAGACCTATGAAGCAATGTGGAGAGATAATGTCTTTTCTGACGGATAGACTTACAGACCGTTCAGGTAGACGAGATAAAGCATCAGCTTTGATGTTCTTATTAGCTGGCCTGTAAATGATAAAATTGAAGCGGTCAAAGTACAGGCTCCAACGAACCTGTCTAGCAGATAAAGTTTTATTTGACTGAAGATATTGAAGGTTCTTGTGGTCTGTGAATATATTGATTGGAAGGGTAGTGCCTTCCAGGAGATGTCTACAATGTTCAAGAGAGCGTCGGATGGCCAACAACTCTTTGTCGCCAATGGCATAATTCTGTTCGGCAGGTGACATAAGTTTGGAGAAATATGAAATTGGATGGAGAGGATCAGTTTGAGATTTTTGTTGAGAGAGAACGGCTCCAATGGCAAAATCTGAGGAGTCAACTTCCAGGGTGTATTGGTAAGAAGGATTAGGAAATTGAAGAATTGGTGCAGAGGTGAATCTGGATTTTAGATAATGGAAAGCTTGTTTAGCTTTTAAACCCCATGAGAAAGATGTTGTAGACCCAGTTAAAACCGTGAGAGGTTTCACTATTCTAGAAAATCCCTTGATAAATTTCCTATAATAGTTTGAAAACCCAAGGAAACGTTGGAGGTCTTTTTTGGTCTTAGGTTCAGGCCAATCCAGAACAGCTTCAACCTTTTCTTTCTGCATTTAAATTCCAGATGGGGATATATCATATCCTAGAAAAGAAACCTGGGTTGTATGAAATTTACATTTCTCCAGTTTAGCGTAGAGTTTATGTGCTCTGAGACGTGCAAGGACCTGTCTGACATGCCTCACATGATCATCATGAGTTCTGGAATAGATGAGTATATCGTCCAGATAAATGACAAGACATATATCCAGGAGATCATGGAAAACATCATTGATGAAGAACTGAAAAGTGGCAGGGGCATTGCAAAGGCCAAACGGCATTACAAGATATTCGAATAGACCGTATCTGGTCCTAAATGCCGTTAGCCACTCGTGTCCCACTTTGATCCTAATTAGATTATAAGCCCCTCTTAAGTCGAGCTTAGTGAATATGGTAGCCTCTGAAAGTCTCTCGATCATCTCTGGTATGAGAGGCAGGGGGTAACGGTTTTTGATCGTGCACTTGTTCAGTTCACGATAATCAATGATAGGTCTGAAACCCTTTTTTTAAGTTGTCATCAAGATACACTTTAAGATGTTCCAGTTCAGGAGTGCTTAGGGGGTATAGATGACCAAAGGGAATACGGGCACCTGGTTGAAGATCTATGGGGCAATCATATGCCCTATGAGGTGGCAGATTCTCTGCTTCAACCTTACTAAAAACATCCTTAAATTCTGAATACTGAGGAGGTAACCCCTCAGAATCAGTAGTCGAGTGTAATAAAAGAGGACTAGGGAAACATGTATCTCTGCAATAAGTGGAACAAAACTTTATTTGAAAAGGGTGCCAAACAATAGTGGGGTTGTGAAGTTGTAGCCACTTTAACCCTAAAACCAAACAAAAATGAGGTGAAGGTAGTACATCAAAAGAAATTAACTCAAAATGTCCAGCTACATTGAGCATTACAGGCGTAGTCTCATGAGTTATTGGGCCAGAACAAATGAATGAACCATCTATGACTCTGATAGGTATTGGAGTGGACTTTTTAATGAGTGGAATGTTCTTCTTGAGACAGAAGTCATGGTCCATGTAGTTCCCTGAAGCGCCGGAGTCGATAATAGCATCATTGATCCTCAGAAGACTTTGTTCCAGCTGTAAGGAGACAGACAGAGTACAATAAGAAGGTTGTATGAGAGAGAGTAGGGACGTACACAAATTAGAGGACTTACATTTCTTGTTCTTCAGGAGAAGAGAACAATCCTGGACACTGTGGGTCGGATTGGCACAGTACATACATAGATTCTTTATGCGTCTGCGTTGTTTCTCTTCCTGAGAGAGGGGGCCTCTAAGAAAGCCGATCTCCATAGGTTCTACAGAGGGTTTTGAAGAAGTAACAGTGGTTGAGGCGGTGGAGCTGTAAGAGATTTTGGGTTTTGGATCTGTGGCATACTTCTCTGCCTTCCTCTCACGTAATCGTCGGTCTATCTGAACAGCCATTTTCATGAAAGCTTCAAGAGTTGTAGGTAGTTCAATTCTGGCGAATTCGTCTTTTAACAACTCTGAGAGTCCTAACCGAAATTGATTACGGAGGGCGACTGGGGTCCAGAGGGCATCCGTGGCGAACTGTTTAAAGTCTGTGATGTAGTCTTCCACGGGTCTTTTCCCCTGCTTCAGATTCCTCAGACTCATCTCAGCAGTAAGCTGAACATCTGTATCTTGAAACATTTCATCCATACTAGTAAAGAAATCCACAAGAGAAGTCAGAATGGGATCCTGATTTTCTATGAACTTGTCAGCCCAGTTTCTTGGATCCCCCCTGAGAAAGGAGATTGTGGTGAGGACTTTCACTCTATCAGTGGGGTAGGTCCTAGGCTTCATAGAAAATAGTAGGAGACAGGCGTTTTTAAATTGCCTATATGCTTTTCTGTTCCCACAGAAGAGATCTGGAAGGGAGACTTGTGGTTCAATGTAACTCTCAGTTTGGTTACCTTTAATAGCAATAGAATCTGTAATAACCTTTCTTAGGGCAGCATTTTCAATCTGTAAATCATGGAGGCCCTGTGCAAGCTGATCAACTTTTTGAGTAAGGTTATATACTATTTGTCTTAAGTCTGCTGGTTCCATAATTAAGGTGGCTCAGTATTATATCAGAAACTGTTTCCAGAAAAAGGAGTGGAACACAACTGCAGTAAAAATAAATGTATATTTGTTACACCAGACAGTCTGAATCCTTTATTGCTGGAAAAGGATTCCTTCAGTCTAGTGGTTCACCAATTTATATATCTTTAAGAATATACTCAGTCAGTAGGATACTGAAGGAGGAAGACTTCTAACTGATAATATCACACTCAGATAGTATCAGAGGAAATTAAAGAAAGGAAAAGACTAAGGCAACAGTGCGTCTGTACTTGGAGTAAGTTAAAGGTAGAAACCCAGAATATATAACAAACTAATGCACAGTTCAATACTTGGTAGTAAGTTCAAGCTGTATGTGTACATAGGATAATGTTAGCTGAGTAGAGAACCTTGCAAATAATTTGTAACAGTGGAAATAGTTGCTGTGTACCTTCGTTAATGTCTCAGAGTGGTTAGGCAGAGACCGGAACAGGACCGGAAGCGACGTCACGCTGCACTCGCAACTCCGCTGCAGATTGCTGACAGGCAGTAGTTCACACAGGGGTATGAGCTGCGGCAATGGAAAAGCAGCGAAAAGTAAACATCAATAATTAAGGTACCTTACCCCACTGATGAAAGAGTGACAAGTTGTAAGTAGTTCAAAGTAGAAATTTGAAACAAGTAGAAAGGGCTCAGGAATCCTTCCTCAAACGAAGAGAAAAGTTTTAGCAAACAGATAGGAAATCCTCACAGGTGTAGTGACTTCAATACTGAGCAGGGAGTGAAAGGAGAGCTGCTCTCTTAAAGAAGGAGGAACGAATCAGAGAATTGTGGGTGTGACAAGGAGGAGAGAGGGTTTGTACAAGACAGAACCTGACAGTTACTGACTTTTACGCTGCTTTTTTGCAGGTGTTAGACTTTTTCTCAGCCGGCTCTCCCCATTGATTCCTATGGGGAAATTGTGCACGAGCACGTACGACCAGCTCACCGCTGACTTAAGCAGCACTGGTATTGGAGTGCGGTAATAAGCAAAATTTTGCTCAACGCTCACTTCTTGTCTTTTAACGACGGGTTTATGAAAACTCGTAATACCAGCGCTGCAGGTAAGTGAGAGGTGAGGGAAAACTGCTCTTTAGCACCGCACAGCTCAAAATGAAAATCTCGTAATCTAGCCGAAAGTTTTGTTTTTATTGTAATGTACTCCAATATTAAAGGGATCTATTTTTGTCGCATCTGAAATTTTTTGTTGACTTGACTTAGTTATACAGTGGTAAACAGTGATGGTGATAAGTGCTGTTATGCACATACCTTTGTAGTTGGCTTCACCACTAATTCTCTGCATACATACCTTGTGTACAGCACCCTACCCTCTATTGATAGTAGTATAGAACTCTTTCTTATTTATTGGGTCACTATCCGGTAGTGCCATTTTCGTTCTCCTCTTTCCCATTTCCCCTTGAAGATATAAATTATGTTTTTTTTCATATAGGTGGCGAGAGTCCACAACCTGTTACGTATGGGATATAATACCCAAGCTGTGGAAGTCCACGAGTAACAATAAAGGGAGGGATTAAAATAAAAACAGCTTTTTTTGTGAGAAATTAAATCCATAACCCAAAAATAAATTTATTTTATTACAAACTCAATATATAGGCACAATTATCAGAGACAACTGCCTGAAGGACCTTTCTACCAAAGTCTGCTTCTAACGAAGTAAAAATATAAAAATGGTAACATTTAGGAAAGGTATGCAGAAAAGACCAAGTGGCCACTTTGCAAAACAGCTTTATCTTGATGGAATATCAAATAAGGTGACTCACAAGAGAAAATTCAGAAACTCTTCTAGCAAAAGAGATGGCCAAAAGAAGCAATAATTTCCATGAAAGTAGTTTAATGTCCAAGTTATGCATAGGTTCAAAAGGAGGAGCCTGTAAAACTTTTAATACTAGGTTAACCAAAAGCGAGCATGAAATGCTATCAAAATCCAAAAATGGGTAATCACATTCGGCTATAGCACACCAATGTGCTGGTAGTAACGTGCTGATATCTCCAGATGTATCAGCTCACCCTCTCTCCAGGTGTTGAATCCCAACAAGGGTATGGATCTCCACTCAAATGGGAAAATCAAAGGTGCTAGAACTACGCTTAAGTTTTAAAAAATGGTTTATATAAAAACAACAAGTTAAAAACAAAAGAAGCAAGTGACGTTTCCTCAGGCATCTAGCACCTTGCATGATTCCATGCTATTTAAACATATTAAGACCCATTAAGCTAACAAACTAACAAAACTCTGCGCCCATTATGGGTGTGTATAACACACCTGTGTTAGTGGTAATTTAATAAACATTTGGAGTTAGTTTTTTCATGTTTCCCAATCAAACTATCTTGCATATTCATAACCTCACATATATGTACACAGACCATTTGTATAAAATGTTGGGAATAGAGGGTTTCATAAAATATATATACACACACACACACATCATTCCCTTCAAATCTTTTATACAAATCACTAAGATGAGCAACAACAGTTTTTTTTCACTTAGATCGATCTTAAACTGTCAGGGTTTTTTCCCTGCTTTGTTTGCCATGTGCTGCCGGCAGCCATTTTACTTACCTCTTACTGAATCTGGTGCAGAGTATCTGATGCTGCTCATTTCGCCATGCCCTCTTATGGCCGGACTGGTGTACATCATCCGTGTGAGACAGGTTGCAGTTTCAGTATTGCGATGTCATCACTTATTATTTAAAGGGCCTCTGTTCAGTATGCTTTGCCCTTGCGTTGTCTCAGACCTGTTTGTGAGTTCCTGTGTTCCAGTTCCTGTGTATTAGCTGGCTGTCTGACGTCCCTCCTGGTTCCTGATCTCTGGCTTGTTTCTGACTCTGCTGTTCTCCTTGTTCCCGATTCTGGCTCGTCTGACTACTCGCTTTGGCTCCTTACTCGGCTCATCTGACTACCAGCTCTGGCTTAGACTCCTGGCTTGATGTTTGAATTGTGGACTTTTTATTATTTTTTTGTTATTAATAAATGTGTGATTATTTTTTCACTTCTTGTCTCAGTCTGATTCCTGGCACCCTGACATTACGCAAAGGCCATGAATCCTGATGGTGCTAATAATCCACCTTTACCTACCATCATTTCCAGGATGGATGAACAGGATCACTGTTTGGATCAATTTGCACTAGCCCTGCAAACCCTGCTGACTCACACTGAACATTTGGACCAGAGTGTCCAACAAGTTATGGCTTCTCCTGTTTCCGCTGCGGCACCTAGTCCTACCAGGAGCATGTCCGGTTCTGCACCTCTACCTCAGCGATATGAGGCGATCTTATTCAGTGCAGAGGATTTTTGAACCAGGTGGGTATTTACTTTCAGATGTTACCTCAGGCGTTTTCCTCTGACAGAGCTAAGGTGGGATTTCTCATCTCATTACTCTCTGACACAGCTCTTGCCTGGGCTAATCCTTTGTGGGAGACTAATAAACCTGTGATTTCAAATTACCCTGAATTTGTGGCCTCCTTTCGAAGGGTATTTGATGTTACGGCCCACTCCTCCTCTGCTGCTAAACGTCTCATGTCCATTCAGCAAGGTACGAGATCTGTTGCTCAGTATGCCATTGAGTTCCGTACGCTTGCCACAGAGGTAGGTTAGTACAATAAAGCCCTTGTTGCCGCCTTCTTTCATGGGATCTCTGATGCGATTAAAGACGAAGTTGCTGCCAGAGATATACCAGAGGATCTCGAGGCATTGGTGTCTTTTTCAATCCTAATTGACATCAGACTAAGTGAGAGGCCCTCTTTCAAGGAGCGCTGGTGGAAGCCTCCTGTTCCATTGTCTCC
Organism: Bombina bombina; assembly: GCF_027579735.1. Taxonomy (NCBI): domain Eukaryota; kingdom Metazoa; phylum Chordata; class Amphibia; order Anura; family Bombinatoridae; genus Bombina; species Bombina bombina. Next base: position 984,710,328 of record NC_069499.1, on the reverse strand, counting down.
TACGTGTTCGTTACCACCCATACCTCCCTCTCCTCCCATGCCTCCTGGTCCCGAGTCACCAGGTACTGCTGAGACGATGCAGTTGGGATTCACACACCTCTCCACGGCGGAGAGGGCCTTTAGGAGGAGGGAGGGGCTCTGCCTCTATTGTGGGTTACAGGGCCACATTTTAAAAAGTCTTGTCCTACACGGCTGGGAAACACTCGCAACTAAGGTCCTGTCGGGGGCAGACCTTGGGTGGTTTACCTTTGTCCCCGGAATCGCTAAAGGAGAAACTTTTGGTCACTGTTGTCCTTTCATGGTGAACTCCTCCATAGTCACCCAGGCTCTTGTTGACTCCGGTGCTGCGGGCTATTTCATTGACAGTGCTTTTGTATCAAATCACTGCATTCCTGTATTGCCTCGGTCCATTCCGCTTCCTATTGAGGCCATTGGTGGTAGGCCCCTTCAACCCGCACACGTTACTCACAAAACCGCTCCGTTATCCATGGCTGTTGGGGCTCTCCATTTTGAAACCCTCCAGTTCCAGGTTATAAACTCTCCGCATTTTCCGGTTGTTCTGAGTTATCCCTGGCTCCAAAAGCACAATGCCAGTCTTGAATGGCGCAGGTCCGAAATTTTGTCATGGTCCCCGCAATGTATTTCCACTTGTCTTCGGAAAACAGTCAAACTCTTGTGCACTTCTTTTGTATCTCAATTTCCAGAGTAGTACCAAGTGTTCCTAGATGTTTTTGACAAGGTGCGTGCCGGTACATTGCCTCCTCACCGGTCTTATGATTGTGCCATAGACCTGCAACCCGGAGCCATTCCACCTCGGGGCCGGGTTTAACCTCTGTCTGTTGTGAAGAATTGTGCTATGGAGGAGTATGTTGTCGATGCTCTATTGCGGGGGGATCATCCACAAATCCTGCTCTCCTGCAGGGGCTGGCTTCTTCTTCGTGAAGAAAAAGGGTGGCGAGTTAAGACCATGCATCGATTATAGGGGTCTTAATTGTCTTACCATTAAGAATGCTTACCCTATTCCGCTAATTACGGAACTCTTTGATCGCCTCAAGGGAGCTACGGTCTTTTCTAAACTTGATTTGAGAGGAGCATACAATCTTGTTAGGATTAAGGAGGGCCACAAATGGAAAACAGCATTTAACACCAGGAGCGGGCATTATGAGTATCTTATAATGCACTTTGGCCTATGTAATGCTCCAGCTGTTTTCCAGGAGTTTATTAATGACATCCTACGAGATATGTTGCAACAGTGTGTTGTGGTGTACTTAGATGATATCCTCATACACTCACCCACTCTTGAGGCTCATCATTCTGATGTTACACGGGTACTTCAGAGATTACGTGAGAAAGGCCTGTTTTGTAAACTCGAGAAATGTGAGTTACATCAGACTCAAGTAACCTTCCTAGGTTATGTAATCTCTGTTGCAGGGTTCTCCATGGATCCTGACAAGTTGTTTGCAGTCCTGCATTGGCCTCTCCCAGTTGGTCTTTGCTCTATTAAATGTTTTTGGGCTTTGCCAATTACTATAGGAAGTTTATTAAAAACTTTTCTTCCTTGGTCAAACCTATCACTGACATGACCCGTAAGGAGAATGATCCACTCCATTGGTCACCTACTGCCAATAAGGCTTTTGAGGGTCTTAAGACTGCCTTTGCTGCCAGTTCTGGCTCATCCTAACCCTGTCCTGCCTTTCATTCTTGAGGTCGATGCGTCTGAGACTGGAGTAGGTGCCCTCTTGTCTCAACGTCCTACGCCTGACGGTTCCTTCTCTAAGAAATTGTCTCCAGCGGAGTGCAATTATGAAATTGGCGACAGGGAATTACTGGTCATTATTTTGGCTCTCAAGGAATGGAGGCACCTTCGAGAGGGTACTAGCATACTAGTGCTCATTCCTACTGACCACAAAAATTTGACTTATCTATCCAAAGCAAAATGTTTGTTGCCCTGACAGGCCAGATGGGTGCTATTTTTGTCTCGGGTTAATTATGTGGTCTCCTACCTGCCTGGTAGTAAGAATGTTAGGGCTGATTCCCTTTCTCAACAATTTTCACCTCCAAGGTGGAGTCTGTACCTATTCCAGTTATACCTCCTGACCATTTTTTGGCTACCATATGTACTAATTTGACTTCTCCCTTGGGGGAGGAAATCCTGGCTGCACAAACCAATGCACCTCCTGAGAAACCTAGTGGTACGTTCTTTGTTCCTGAGAATCTTCAAACTAAACTATTGCACACTTACCACTATCCTAAAGCCGCAGGTCACCTGGGCAAGAACCAAATGATTTGGTCTGTCACTCGACAATTCTGTTGGCCAGGTCTTCGTTCTGATGTTGCTGCGTATGTTGCCTCCTGCTCAGTCTGTGCACAGAATAAGACTCCTTGACGTCTTACTGTGGGTCTTCTTCAACCTATTGCTAATGGTGAGCGTCCTTGGACACATCTTTCCATGGACTTCATTGCTGAACTACCTAATTCAATGGCAATACTGTTATCCTTATGGTGGTTGACTGTTTTTCTAAAATGTCACATTGCATTCCCTTGAAGAAGCTGCCTACCGCTCAGGAACTTGCTTCAATTTTTGCCTGAGAGGTCTTCCGTTTACATGGGTTAAACAAGGAGATAGTCTAGGACTGGGGTAGCCAGTTTGTCTCCAGATTTTGGCATTCCTTTTGTGCTCAAATGGGGATCCAGCTTTCATTCTCCTCGGCATATCACCCTCAATCCAATAGGGCTGCGGAACGGTCTAATCAAGCTCTGGAACAGTTCCTCCGTTGCTATGTCTCAGATCACCACAATAATTGGTCCGAACTGTTACCTTGGGCAGAGTTCGCTCATAATAGTGCTATTAATGCTTTCTCCCAGTTATCCCCATTTATGGCGAATTATGGGTTCCAACCATCCTTGTTGCCCGATTGTCAGGGTGCCAGGAATCAGACTGAGACGAGAAGTGCAAAAATAATCACACCTTTATTAATAGCAAAAAATAATAAAAAGTCCACAAGTCAAATAACAAACCAGGAGTCAAAACCAGAGATGGTAGTCAGACGAACCGAGTCAGGAGCCAAAGCGAATAGTCAGACGAGCAGGAATCAGGAACAAGGAAAACAGCAGAGTCAGGAATAAGCCAGGGATCAGGAACCAGGAAGGATGTCAGGCATCGAGGTAATACACAGGAACTCTCACAAACAGGTCTGAGACAATGCAAAGGCAAAGCATACTGAACAGAGGCCCTTTAAATAATAAGTGATAGCATCACAATTCTGAGACTGCATCCTGTCTCACACGGATGATGCACACCAGTCTGGCCATAAAAGGAAGTGCAGGAAATGAGAAGCATCCCCCACAATGCACCATAGTCAGCAAGAGAGGTGAGTATAATGGCTGCCAGCAGCACATGGCATACAAAACAGGGAAAAACCCTGACACCGATTCATTCATGTCTCAAGGTATTCCGGCTTTGGAGGACCATCTCCGGCAACTCTGTTCTACGTGGGTGCAGATTCAGGATTGCCTTCATCGTTCAGGAGGGACCTCAGACAGCCTGGTAATACACAAGAACTGGAACACAGGAACTCACAAACAGGTCTGAGACAACGCAGGGGCAAAGCATACTGAACAGAGGCCCTTTAAATAATAAGTGATGACATCACAATACTGAGACTGCAACCTGTCTCACACGGATAATGTACACCAGTCCGGCCATAAGAGGGCGTGCAGGAAATGAGCAGCATCAGATACTCTGCACCAGATTTAGTAAGAGGTGAGTAAAATGGCTGCCAGCAGCACATGGCAAACACTTCTCGTCTGATTCCTGGCACCCTGACATAAACAGACGAAAGGGAGAGTACGTCATGATGAATCCCTTCTTATTTATTGGCATATGTTTCTACGTTATTGTTTAGTTCCAAATGCTGGTCGTGAGTGTATTATCTATAGGTGTGTTTGCCAGATCTCTATCCACAACTTTCATATGAATATTTGTTATTACCTTTATAATGTGGGGTTCTTTATTCTTTTTAAAGTTCTAAGGGTTCGGGGGTGATGTAATTCCAAGGATCAAGGGATGATGTATACCGGAATTTATGAATCAACTTAAAAAAGAGATAAAAAAGGAGTTCTCCAATTATTCTTCACAGATCTAAACCATGTCTCCTGACCCATTCAGACCAATCCTATCATTCGCAAACAATGTATCATTTGTTACATTGTTCATAATATGCGTCATGTACTCTCTAAATCATCTGCTATAACTGGGGCATAATAATGACATTCTTATAAAAACTGGGAAAAAACAAATTTACAAATCAAAGTAAAATAATAATACTCTAATATTTCTTGACACATCCATGAGGGGGTTTCCATTCTATTGGATTTATGTTAGGTTGTATATATAATTGGTGCTATGTGTTAGCAGTCGCTGTCTCATAACCTAACTATATAGTCTTGCTAAATGAATGCTGTGTATCTCGATCAATGGTGATCTTATATCTATAATAAGTTCTGATAAAATAATATAAATATGAAAAAGTGATGTGCGATCTATAAGTGTCTTTAGACAATTATTTATAAATTATAATTTAGAATAATGTGTGGACGAAGTGACGTCCTAGAGTATACTAAATAACTATGCTTAAAAACATATGTATAGTGTACATTCAATTAGTGTGCATAAAGCAAATTATTTAAAATAACCCCCATTCTAATTATGTTGTGAAACTATAGATGGAGTGTGATAGATCCATATAGGTGACCGAAACAAATAATATATTACAAATATCCCTATTCATATACTTGCAGGTATCAACACTGTATCCAAAGACCCTTACACTAATTAAAATGCTGCCAGATTAATCACTTCATTTAAGCCAGAGGGAAACAGTGACTGCAACTGATAGATCTAGTATGTTTCCCTCTGGCGTAAACGGGTGTATCTGTTATATGCCATAGAGCTGGGAATACTCTCTAAAGGTGTAATTATAAAATAATTTTTATTGCCATTATGTTGAATGGTACTGTGTCTCAAGACACTATCACCTAGATTACAAGTTTTGCGCTGTAGAGGTTGCGAAACGAACGCAACAAAAGTTGCGTTATTTCCCCCTCCATAGTGCTGTCATTACGAGTTTTTGAAAAGTCGCCTTGTACGTGTAATATGGTTGCGTTGAGCTCCATACCGCACAAAATACAAGCGCTGCTTTGACGTGCTCGTGCACGTTTTCCAAATAGACATCAATAGGGAAAGCATGATAAAAAAAACTAACACCTGCGATTGCGGAATGAAAAGCTCCGTAATACAGTCCCATTGATGTCTATGGGGGAAAAAAAAGTTAAGTTTAAACCTAACACCCTAACATAAACCCCTAGTCTAAACACCCCTAACGTGCTGCCTCCGACATCTACATAAACGTATTATTAACCCCTAATCTGCAGCTCCCGATATCGCTGCCACTGAAATAAATCTATTAACCCCTATTCCCCCGCACCCCAACATCGCCCACACTATAATAAAGATATTAACCCCTATTCTGCCACTCCCGACATTGTCGCCACTAAATAAAGTTATTAACCCCTAAACCTCCGTAACGCAGCCCCATTGATGTCTATGGGGAAAAAAAGTTAAGTTTAAACCTAACACCCTAACATATACCCCTAGTCTAAACACCCCTAATGTGCTGCCCCCGACCGCCTACACCTACATAAATGTATTTACCCCTAATTTGCCGCTCCCGATATTGCCGCCACCGAAATAAATCTATTAACCCCTAATCTGCTGCTCCCGATATCGCCGCCACTATACTAAAGTTATTAACCCCTATTCCCCACACCCCAACATTGCCCACACTATAATAAAGATATTAACCTCTATTCTGACGCTCCCCAACATCGCCGCCACTAAATAAAGTTATTAACCCCTAAACCTTTGGCCTCTCACATCACTACCACTAAATAAACCTATTACCCCTAAACCGCCAGCCCCCCACATCGCAACAATCTAAATTAAACTATTAACCCCTAAACCTAACCGTTACCCTAACACCCCCCTACCTTTAACAAAATTAAAATAGCCCTAAATTAAAGTTACAATTATTAACTAAATAATACCTATTTAAAACTAAATACAAACTTATCTGTGGAATAAAAATAAAACTTAAGCTAGCTACAATATAACTAATAGTTATATTGTAGCTAGCTTAGGTTTTTATTTCACAGGCAAGTTTGTATTTATTTTAACTAGGTAGACTAATTCGTAAATAGTTGTACGGAAGATCAAGCGCCAAATAGAGGGGTGGTACCTATAGCTCCAAACAGGTGGTACCTAGCTTACAAGTGGGAAATTGTGAAGAAACAGAGGTGGGTTAGGAGCGCCTAACAGAAAGAGGCTAAGGTACTGATGAGCTGTAAGGAATGTTTGGGTAAAAAAATATATATAACTTTAATGCTAAAATCTATTGGTAGACAATATAACAGAGTAAAAACATGGATCCATGCACAATATTAAATAAAAACAAATATCATGAACTCGCAAATAATAAAATATTGGAGGGGCAGCTCTGATACCAAAGCAAGCAAATGCTTGATAATCTCGCTAATCTTGATTATCCTATATAGACTTGATTATCCTGTATAAAATGGCTTAACTGAACTTATCTTGGATACTAAGTGATGTACAAAATATAAAAGCACAATACATAAATCATTCAAAAATTGAGTGAATACAATTCCAAAAATGGGGTGAAGAAAGTGTCCAAAGTTAATGAAAAAATCCTGGAGAATGTAGTGTCATCAGTGTGACAAATATAGTTGAAAATATAGTGTCATCAGTGTTGGAATCAATGTTGTAATCAAATAGGTGTCCTCAGTGTTGAAATAAAGAATGTGAATGATACAAAAAATTAAAAACTGATGTTCAGAAGTACAAATATATATATATAAAAACACTACCATCAGTCGCCCATTCCAAAATCACATCTATGGGCGACTGATGGTAGTGTTTTGTCTTCAAACTATTTTAAAAGTGTTGACAGCAACAACTTTCTCCACTTTAGTAGCAATTAACTAAATAGCCAGAACACAAACATACCTTATAGCCAGTTTAGACGTATAAGAAGAAATTGCACCAACATTGAGCTATATGACACCCAGGCACAAGCATTGATAGATAGTAGATAGGTTTATGGATAAGGGATGCGGAATCTGTTGGCGCTCTACAAATAACCGATAATAATAATAATAATAAGGGATACCCTGAACAGTTCATAAAAGACAGCTATCTAAGAGCAAGAGATATTAATAGAGGAGAAATATTGAAACTTAGTGCAAGTAAAAATCAATCAATCAAATGACACTGGCTTAAAAGGCCCAACCTTTATTACCCAATATATCTCAGAACATGATTTTATCAGACAAGCCCTAAACAAACATTGGCCTATTTTATTAAAAGATCCCTACCTAAGGAATGATCTGGAAAAAAATCCCAGATTAGTCTTTAGGAGAGCACCTACCCTCAAGCAGAGATTAGCTCCTAGCAAGGTAGTCATGTTCAAAAAGAAAAACATACACAATGTAACTCAAAGAAAGACAGTGCCGGCTAACAAGAGCAAAATAAGATCATATAAATGCTATAAAATGCATTGTTACATGTGTAATTATATTACACATGGCATTAAAAACATCATATGTCACACCACAGGGGAAATTATTGATATATAAAAAAAAATAAGCTTACCTGATAAATTTCTTTCTTTCCAGATATGGAGTCCACGGCTTGAGTAATTAATGTTGGGAATATCACTCCTGGCCAGCAGGAGGAGGCAAAGAGCACCACAGTTAAACTGTTAAGTAACCCACAACCCCCAGTCATTCGACTGAAGGGAAATGGAGAAAAAGGAGTAACACAAGGTGTAGAGGTGCCTGAGGTTATAGTCAAAAGAACAACTGTCTTAAAATAAAGGGTGGGACCGTGGACTCCGGAAATAATTTTTTTTTATCAGGTAAGCATAAATTTTGTTTTTCTTTCCTAAGATATGGTGAGTCCACAGCTTGAGTAAATACTGCTGGGAACCAATACACAAGCTAGAGGACACAGATAAATAGGGAGGGACAAGGCAGGCAGTCCTGAACAGAAGGGACCACCGCTTGAAGAACCTTTCTCCCAAAAGAAGCCTCAGCCGAGGCAAAAATATCAAATTTGGAAAAAGTATGTAGAGAAGACCAAGTTGCAGCCTTGCAAATTTGTTCCACAGAAGCTTCCTTTTTGAAAGCCCAAGAAGAAGAAACAGCTCTTGTGGAATGAGCCGTAATTCTTTCAGGAGGCTGCTGTCCAGCAGTCTCATAAGCCAAACGAATTATACTTCGTAAAAAAAAAAAAAAAGTAGTAGCAATAGCTTTCTGACCTTTACGATTCCCAGAGAAACAGACAAAGAGGGCAGAGGACTGGTGAAAATCCATAGTCGCCTGTAAGTAAAATTTAAGAGAACGTACAACATCCAAATTGTGTAACAAACGTTCTTTGGAAGAAAAAGGATCAGGACACAGAGAGGGAACAACAATTTCCTGATTGAAATTTCTAATAGAAACAACCTTAGGAAGGGAACCTAACTTAGTACGAAGAACTGCCTTATCGGCATGGAAAATAAGATAAGGGGAATGACACTGCAGAGCTGAGAGTTCCGAGACTCTTCGAGCAGAAATGATAGCAACAAGAAACAAAACCTGCCAAGATAACAACTTCATGTCTATGGAATGCAACGGCTCAAACGGAGCCATGTCTAAAACTTTAAGTTCCAGCTTTAAGGAGCAACAGACATAAAGACAGGCCTGCTTTTGACCAATACCTGACAAAAAGATTGTACATCTGGCACATCCGCCAAACGTTTATGTAGTAAAACTGATAAAGCAGAAATCTGATCCTTCTCCAGGTCTTCTTGAAGAAAAGATAAAATTCTAGGAATTCTAATTCTACTCCAAGAGTAGTCCCTGGATTCACACCAATAAAGATATTTATGCCATATCTTATGGTAAATCTTTCTAGTAACAGGCTTGCAAGCCTGAATCATGGTCTCAATGACCGACTTAGAAAAACCATGCTTAGACATAATTAAGCATTCAATCTCCAAGCAGTCAGCTTCAGAGAAATTAGATTTAAATGAAGTAAGGGACCCTGAATCAGGAGGTCCTTCCTCAGAGGTAGTTTGCAAAGTGGGAGGGATGACATCTCAACCTGGTCTGCAAACCAGATCCTGCAAGGCCACACAGGGGCTATTAGAATCACTGAAGCTCTCTCCTGTTTGATACAAGCAATGACTTGTGGAAGGAGAGCAAACGGTGGAAACAGGTATGCCAACCTGAAAACCCAAGGAACCACCAGAGCATCTATCAGAACAGCCTGCGGATCTCTTGACCTCGAACTGTACCTTGGAAGCTTGGCGTCCTAACAGGAAGCCATCAGATCTAACTCCGGCATCCCCCATTTGAGGACTAAGCTGGAAAAAATCTCTGGATGGATGTCCCACTCCCCGGGATGAAAAGTCTGTCTGCTCAGAAAATCTACTTCCCAGTTGTCTACTCCTGGAATGTGGGTGGCAGAAAGACAGCAATTGTGGGTCTCTGCCCACTGAAGAATCCGAGTAACCTCCTTCATGGCTAAGGAACTCTGAGTTCCTTCCTGGTGATTGATGTAAGCCCCACAGGTTATGTTGTCTGACTGGAACCTGATAAACTGGGCTGAGGACAACTGAGGCCAAGCCAATAGATCATTGTAAATCGCCTTCAACTCCAAGATGTTGATAGGAAGAGCAGACTAGTCCAAAGACCATGAGCTTTTAACGAGTTCCAGACTGCTTCCCAGCCCAGCAGGCTGCCATCCATGGTCACAATCACCCAGGAAGGTCTCCGAAAGCATGTGCCCTGAGACAGATGTTCCTGAGAAATCCACCAATGGTACAGAGTCCCTTGATGACTGATCTGAGCTCTCAAATGGAATCGAGGCAAAAGAAATGATGTCCATGGAAGCCACCATCAGACCGATTATCTCCATACATTGAGCCACTGAAGGATGAGCAGTAGCCTGAAGAGAGAAGCAAGAGGAAATTATTTTGTTTTTCCTGACCTCTGTCAGAAAAATCTTTATCAATAGAGATTCTATTATGGTCCCTAAGAACACTTCTCTTGTAGCAGGGGAAAGGGAGCTTTTTTCCAGATTCACATTCAATCCGTGGGAATGAATAAAAGACAACAATATCTCTTTGTGAGATTTTGCTTGTTGAAAAGATGGCGCCTGAACTAATATGTCGTCCAGGTAGGTTGCCACAGCAATTCCACGAGAATGAATCACTGCCAAAAGAGCCCCAAGAACCTTTGAAAAAATTCTTGGAGCCGTGGCTAGACCAAATGGAAGGGCCATGAACTGGAAATGTTTGTCCCTGTGAATAGGAACATGATGATATGCATCCTTTAGGTCTGGTTGTCAAGAACTGACCTTCTTGTACTAAAGGAAGAATGAAGCGTATAGTCTCCATCTTGCAGGATGGAACTTAGAGAAACTCGTTTAGACACTTCAAGTCTAGAATGGGATGGAAAGTTCCCTCTTTTTTGGGAACCACAAATAGGTTGCCGTAGAACCCAAGACCCTGTTCCTGCACTGGAACTATCACTCCCAGGGAGGAAAGATGTTGTATACATTTCAAGAACGCCTCTCTCTTTATATGGTCTGCAGATAATCTTGAGAGATGGAATCTGCCTCTGGGAAGAAAAGTCTTGCATTCCAATTTGTAACCCTGGGATACTATGTCCACAGTCCAGGGATCTTGGACATCTCATATCCAGGCTTGAGAGAACTGAGAAAGTCTGCCCCTGACCTGATCCGATCCCAGATCGGGAGCAAACCCTTCATGCTGATTTGGAATTAGCTGCAGGTTTCTTTGATTGTTTCCCCATGTTCCAAGACTAATTAATTGGGTTTCCAAGAAGACTTGGATTGTTCTTGCTTGGAAGAAGAAGGGGAAGGCTTTCCTCTGAAGTTACGAAAGGAACGAAAATTACTCTGATGTCTTTTAATCCTATTTTTCTTATCTTGAGGTAGAAAAGACCCTTTTCCATCCGTAATATCAGAGATAAATTCTGCCAAACTGGGTCCAAACAAGGTTTTGCCCTTGTAAGGAATTGCCAGAAGCTTGACTTCAGAGGAAACGTATGCAGACTAGGATTTCAAACATAACGCCCTGCGGGCTAGGACAGCGAAACTAGAAGTTTAAGCTCCTAGTCTAACAACCTGTAAAATGGCATCTGCAATAAAGGAATTGGCCAACTTAAGAGCATCAAAGGAAGTCTCTACTTGAAGAGAATCAGACAAGGCATCGAACCAATAAGATGACGCACTAGTCACGGTGGCAATACACACCGCAGGTTGCCATTGGAGACCTTGATGAACATAATTTTTTTTCAAATAAGCCTCCAGCTTCTTGTCCATTGGATCCTTAAAAGAGCAGCTATCCTCAATAGGAATAGTGGTTCTCTTAGCCAGAGTGGAAATGGCCCCTTCAACTTTGGGTACAATATACCAAGGGTCTTTAATGGAGTCTAAAATATGCAGGGAGAGGAGCACTAAAAAGCTGGGATAGCTAAGAAAGCTAAAGGTAGGGAATATAGGTTAAAAAAATATTTATTACATTAAAAAGGATTCAAAAGTTACAAAATAAAATAACAATTGTGTATACACATATTACCCCTCAAGGAGATGGTTACAAAAAGATATGCTAATAAAGTGCAGTGTCGTGATAGTAAAAGTAATAACGATAATATGGACAATTCGTAAACAATGCGTCTGTGTTTTATACAGAGATACGCATATAATATCTGCGTCCTTTATATAACATGTGTTAGACTAAAATATGATCATAAATGTCCTAAAGGTCCAATGAAATCCAAGAAAAAGTGCTTGCAAAAATCTCCTTTTGTGGGGAAAACTAAATATTCAAAAAATAAATGTTCCAAAAAATGTGTGTCCCAAAAATGAGTGTTCCAAAAAAATGTCCAAAAATATATATATCCACAAAAATAATATAAAATTGAATTATGTGTCCAAAATTAAAAATTTAAAAATGGTGTACACCAAAAATAAGGCACAAGTAAAATAAAAATCAGAGATAATTCCGATATAATGTACAGTGACAATCTTCAATGTGGTATACAGTAATCTTCTAAATATTGATCTCCTATAAAAGATAATAGACATAGTGCAATATCGCTAACAATATCTATATCTATAGGTAATATGCTTACCGAAATAAGAACCTAAGCCGTTAAACCAGAGATGTCTACGCGTTTCGGTCTTCAACAAGACCTCTCTCAAGAATGGTCGAATTGTATCATTTTATTTAATGGAGTACTTGACAGGAAACATTTTCTTAAAAATGGGAGATGGGAAAAAGACACCCTTGGTTTCTCCCATGCCTGGGAGATAATCTCCCTAGCATGGTCCGGCACAGGAAAAACCTCAGAAGTGGAAGGTTCATCAAAGAAACTATTAAGTTTACTAAATTTCTTAGGAGTGACAACGACAGGTGTATCAGAGTCATCTAAAGTAGCTAAAACCTCCTTTAACAATACACAAAGGTGTTCAAGCTTAAATCTGAAAGATACCACCTCAGTCTCAGAAGAAGTAATTATACTGTCCGAATCTGAGATTTCACCCTCAGAAAGTCCCGATGTATCTTCCTGATCAGACTTATGAGAAAGGGCAACTTGGGAAGCAGAACTGAGGACAGGCACCTTACTTTATGAACTTCTAGATTTCCTCTTGCTTTTTCCCTGTAATCTGGGAAAGGCAGCTAATTCCGCAGATACCGCTGAAGATACCTGGGCAGCAAGTTCTGCTTTTAAATAAACTCCACTAGGAGTTATAGAGGAACCGCAGGGCACTGCATGTGACACCATTGAGGCTTGGGACGTAGCAGGACAAAGCTGAGGTATTATTTTAACAGCATCATTCTGAGAGACATTAGGCTCAAAAAGTTTACCTTTATTTTGCAAGGTTTTCTTGACATATTAAGAACAAAATTGCAATTTGTGCATCAAACATAATAAGCATGAATTCGTGAGAGCAGGCTCCTGCTCCATATCAGACATGTTGTGAAACAGTAAATAAACATGTACAGATAAGTTTCAAAGATTTTATTATTCAATTAAAATAAGCCAAGGAAAAAATACACTTTACATTTTATCCCAAATTAGGATCGATCCCAGCTAAAATTATGTGAGAAAACATCAAATAAACTTCTAAAATACCTCTCAGGCAACCCCACACCTCAATTACTGAGGTGCCTTACCGCTATCAATTAAGACCGGATCACCCAGAAATGGAGAAAAAAAACTTTTCTTCAGAAAACGTTATGAAGTAAAGCCAGTCATGTGACTGCAACTGCCGAGCTCCAATTACTGCTGAGAGATAGAGGCACTACTTCCTGGTACACTGAGTACCAGAAAACATAATTTATGCTTACCTGATAAATTTATTTCTCTTGTAGTGTATTCAGTCCACGGGTCATCCATTACTTATGGGATATATTCCCTTCCCAACAGGAAGTTGCAAGAGGATCACCCAAGCAGAGCTGCTATATAGCTCCTCCCCTCACATGTCATATCCAGTCATTCGACCAAAACAAGACAAGAAAGGAGAAACCATAGGGTGCAGTGGTGACTGGAGTTTTAATTAAAATTTAGATCTGTCTCAAAAAAAGACAGGGCGGGCCGTGGACTGAATGCACTACAAGAGAAATATATTTATCAGGTAAGCATAAATTATGTTTTCTCTTGTTAAGTGTAGTCAGTCCACGGGTCATCCATTACTTATGGGATACCAATACCAAAGCTAAAGTACAAGGATGATGGGAGGGACAAGGCAGGAACTTTAAACGAAAGGAACCACTGCCTGTAGAACCTTTCTCCCAAAAATAGCCTCCGAAGAAGCAAAAGTGTCAAATTTGTAAAATTTTGAAAAGGTATGAAGTGAAGACCAAGTCGCAGCCTTGCAAATCTGTTCAACAGAGGCCTCATTCTTAAAGGCCCAGGTGGAAGCCACAGCTCTAGTGGAATGAGCTGTAATTCTTTCAGGAGGCTGCTGTCCAGCAGTCTCATAGGCTAAACGTATTATGCTACGAAGCCAAAGGGAGAGAGAGGTAGCCGAAGCTTTTTGACCTCTCCTCTGACCAGAATAAATGACAAACAGGGAAGAAGTTTGACGAAAATCTTTAGTTGCCTGTAAATAGAATTTCAGGGCACGGACTACGTCCAGATTATGCAAAAGTCATTCCTTCTTTGAAGAAGGGTTAGGACATAATGATGGAACAACAATCTCTTGATTGATATTCCTGTTAGAAACTACCTTAGGTAAGAACCCAGGTTTAGTACGCAGAACTACCTTGTCTCAATGGAAAATCAGATAAGGAGAATTACAATGTAAGGCAGATAACTCAGAGACTCTTCGAGCCAAGGAAATAGCCATCAAAAACAGAACTTTCCAAGATAACAGCTTAATATCAATGGAATGAAGGGGTTCAAATGGAACACCTTGAAGAACTTTAAGAACTAAGTTTAAGCTCCACGGCGGAGCAACAGTCTTAAACACAGGCTTAATCCTAGTCAAAGCCTGACAAAAAGCCTGAACGTCTGGAACTTCTGCCAGACGTTTGTGAAAAAGAATAGACCGAGCAGAAATCTGTCCCTTTAACGAACTAGCAGATAAGCCCTTTTCTAAACCCTCTTGTAGAAAAGACAATATCCTAGGAATCCTAACCTTACTCCATGAGTAACTCTTGGATTCACACCAATATAAATATTTACGCCATATTTTATGGTAAATTTTTCTGGTAACAGGTTTCCGAGCCTGTATTAAGGTATCAATAACCGACTCCGAGAAGCCACGCTTTGATAGGATCAAGCGTTCAATCTCCATGCAGTCAGCCTCAAAGAAATTAGATTTGGATGATTGAAAGGACCCTGAATTAGAAGGTCCTGTCTCAGAGGCAGAGACCATGGTGGACAGGACGACATGTCCACTAGGTCTGCATACCAGGTCCTGCGTGGCCACGCAGGTGCTATCAGAATCACTGATGCTCTCTCTTGTTTGATCTTGGCAATCAGTCGAGGTAGCAGCGGAAACGGTGGAAACACATAAGCCATGTTGAAAACCCAAGGGGCTGCTAGAGCATCTATCAGCGCCGCTCCCGGGTCCCTGGACCTGGATCCGTAACAAGGAAGCTTGGTGTTCAGGCGAGACGCCATGAGATCCAGTTCTGGTTTGCCCCAACGATGAATCAGTTGAGCGAAGACCTCCGGATGAAGTTCCCACTCCCCCGGATGAAAAGTCTGGCGACTTAGAAAGTCCGCCTCCCAGTTCTCCACGCCTGGGATGTAGATCGCTGACAGGTGGCAAGAGTGAGACTCTGCCCAGCGAATTATCTTTGAGACTTCTAACATCGCTAGGGAACTCCTGGTTCCCCCTTGATGGTTGATGTAAGCCACAGTCGTGATGTTGTCCGACTGAAATCTGATGAACCTCAGGGTTGCTAACTGAGGCCAAGCTAGAAGAGCATTGAATATTGCTCTTAACTCCAGATTATTTATTGGGAGGAGTTTCTCCTCCTGAGTCCACGATCCCTGAGCCTTCAGGGAGTTCCAGACTGCGCCCCAACCTAGAAGGCTGGCATCTGTTGTTACAATCGTCCAATCTGGCCTGCGAAAGGTCATCCCTTTGGACAGATGGACCCGAGAAAGCCACCAGAGAAGAGAATCTCTGGTCTCTTGATCCAGATTTAGTAGAGGGGACAAATCTGAGTAATCCCCATTCCACTGACTTAGCATTCATAATTGCAGCGGTCTGAGATGCAGGCGCGCAAATGGTACTATGTCCATTGCCGCTACCATTAAGCCGATTACTTCCACGCACTGAGCTACTGACGGGCGTGGAATGGAATGAAGGACACGGCAAGCATTTAGAAGCTTTGATAACCTGGACTCCGTCAGGTAAATTTTCATCTCTACAGAATCTATAAGAGTCCCTAGGAAGGGAACCCTTGTGAGTGGTAATAGAGAACTCTTTTCCACGTTCACCTTCCACCCATGCGACCTAAGAAATGCCAGAACTATCTCTGTATGAGACTTGGCAATTTGAAAACTTGACGCTTGTATCAGAATGTCGTCTAGGTACGGAGCCACTGCTATGCCTCGCGGTCTTAGCACCGCCAGTAGTGAGCCCAGAACCTTTGTAAAAATTCTCGGGGCCGTAGCTAACCCGAAGGGAAGAGCTACAAACTGGTAATGCCTGTCTAGAAAAGGCAAATCTTAGGTACCGATAATGATCTTTGTGAATCGGTATGTGAAGGTAGGCATCCTTTAAGTCCACTGTGGTCATGTACTGACCCTCTTGGATCATGGGTAGGATGGTTCGAATAGTTTCCATTTTGAATGATGGAACTCTTAGGAATTTGTTTAAGATTTTTAGGTCCAAGATTGGTCTGAAGGTTCCCTCTTTCTTGGGAACCACAAACAGATTTGAGTAAAATCCTTGCCCTTGTTCCGTCCGCGGAACTGGGTGGATCACTCCCATTACTATGAGGTCTTGTACAAAGCGTAGAAATGCCTTTTTCTTTATTTGGTTTGCTGATAACCTTGAAAGATGAAATCTCCCTTGTGGAGGAGAAGCTTTGAAGTCCAGAAGATATCCCTGAGATATAATCTCCAACGCCCAGGGATCCTGGACATCTCTTGCCCACGCCTGGGCGAAGAGAGAAAGTCTGCCCCCCACTAGATCCGTTTCCGCATAGGGGGCCCTCTCTTCATGCTGTCTTAGGGGCAGTAGTAGGTTTTCTGGCCTGCTTGCCCTTGTTCCAGGACTGGTTAGTTTTCCAGGCCTGTCTGTAACGAGCAACAGTTCCTTCCTGTTTTGGAGCGGAGGAAGTTGATGCTGCTCCTGCCTTGAAGTTTCGAAAGGCACGAAAATTAGACTGTTTGGCCTTTGATTTGGCCCTGTCCTGAGGAAGAGTATGACCCTTACCTCCAGTAATGTCAGCGATAATTTCTTTCAAACCGGGCCCGAATAAGGTCTGCCCTTTGAAAGGAATATTAAGCAATTTAGATTTAGAAGTCACGTCAGCTGACCAGGATTTAAGCCATAGCGCTTTGCGCGCCTGGATGGTGAATCCGGAGTTCTTAGCCGTTAGTTTAGTTAAATGTACAATGGCATCAGAAACAAATGCATTAGCTAGCTTAAGTGCTTTAAGCTTGTCCATAATTTCATCCAATGGAGCTGTGCGAATGGCCTCTTCTAGAGACTCAAACCAGAATGCCGCAGCAGCAGTGACAGGCGCAATGCATGCAAGGGGCTGTAAGATAAAAACCTTGTTGAACAAACATTTTCTTAAGGTAACCTTCTAATTTTTTATCCATTGGATCCGAAAAAGCACAACTATCCTCCACCGGGATAGTGGTACGCTTAGCTAAAGTAGAAACTGCTCCCTCCACCTTAGGGACCGTCTGCCATAAGTCCCGTGTAGTGGCGTCTATTGGAAACATTTTCCTAAATATAGGAGGTGGGGAAAAGGGCACACCGGGTTTATCCCACTCCTTGCTAATAATTTCTGTAAGCCTTTTAGGTATAGGAAAAACATCAGTACACACCGGCACCGCATAGTATCTATCCAGCCTACACATTTTCTCTGGAATTGCAACTGTGTTACAGTCATTCAGAGCCGCTAAAACCTCTCCAAGCAATACACGGAGGTTCTCAAGCTTAAATTTAAAATTAGAGATCTCTGAATCCGGCTTCCCCGGATCAGATCCGTCACCCACAGAATGAAGCTCTCCGTCCTCATGTTCTGCAAACTGTGACGCAGTATCAGACATGGCTCTCATATCACCAGCGCGCTCTGTCCTTATCCCAGAGCTATCGCGCTTGCCTCTTAATTCTGGCAATTTAGATAACACTTCTGTCAGGGTATTATTCATAATAGTAGCCATGTCTTCTAGCGTGATTTGTATGGGCGTCACTGATGTACTTGGCGCCACAATCTCACGCGCCTCCTGAGCGGGAGGCGAAGGTACTGACACGTGAGGAGAGTTAGTCGGCATAACTTCCCCCTCGTTGTCTGGTGATAATTCCTTTACAGATAAAGACTGACTTTTATTATTTAAAGTGACATCAATACATTTAGTACACATATTTCTATGGGGCTCCACATTGGCCTTTAAACATAGTGAACAAACAGATTCATCTGTGTCAGACATGTTTAAACAGACTAGCAATGAGACTAGCAAGCTTGGAAAATACTTTAAAATAAATTTACAAGCAATATAAAAAACGCTACTGCGCCTTTAAGAAGCACAAAAAAAACCTGTCACAGTTGAAATAACAATGAACCAAATCTGTTATAGCAACCAAATTTTCACAGTAAATATATTAGTTTAGCAGAGCATTGCACCCACTAGCAAATGGATGATTAACCCCTTAATACCCTCCAGCAAATAAACGTTTTTAACACAGTCAAACACACTGTCACAGGTCTGCTGTGACTGATTACCTCCCTCAAAATGACTTTTGAAAACCCCTGAGCTCTCTAGAGATGTCCTGGGTCATGCAGGAAGAAGCAGGAAGACTGTGACTGAATTTTTACTGCACAAAAAAGCGCTAAAATAGGCCCCTCCCACTCATGCCCCTATAAGTTTTATCACCAATGTACCTCACAAAAACGATTAAACATGCCAGTAAACGTTTTCAACATCTCTTTTTAAAGAGTATGTATTGTTATATATAAGCCTGCTACCAGTCGCTTCTACTGCAGTTAAGGCTCATTACATTACTTTCAGTATTAGCAGCATTTTCTTAGTCAAATTCCATTCCTTAGAAAATTACATTACTGCACATACATTTAATCAGCCTGATACCAGTCGCTACCACTGCATTTAAGGCTGTACTTACATTACTTCGGTATCAGCAGTATTTTCTTAGTCAATTCCATTCCTTAGAAAAATATTTTACTGCACATACCTCATTTGCAGGAGACCCCGCACGCTATTCCCTTTCTGAAGTTACCTCACTCCTCAGAATGTGCGAGAACAGTCAGTGGATCTTAGTTACTTCTGCTAAGATCATAGAAAACGCAGGCAGATTTCTTCTTCTAAATACTGCCTGAGAAAAAAAAAACAGCACACTCCGGTGCCATTTAAAAATAACAAACTTTTGATTGAAGAAATAATTAAGTATAAAACACCACACTCCTCTCACGACCTCCTACTATGTTGAGGGTTGCAAGAGAATGACTGGATATGACATGTGAGGGGAGGAGCTATATAGCAGCTCTGCTTGGGTGATCCTCTTGCAACTTCCTGTTGGGAAGGGAATATATCCCATAAGTAATGGATGACCCGTGGACTGAATACACTTAACAAGAGAAATAACCGTTTTTTCAAACCGGATAATTTAAAATGTTGCATCGTTTTATTTTAAAGCAAAGAGGAAATGAATAAGCTGCTGAAATAGAAAATTCAGCCTTACTTTCAGTTTAAACTTGAATTGTTTTATCAAGTAAATATGTCGGAAAATAAAGCCTAATTAAAACATTTTACCCTTTCTTTTTAAAAGAGTTTAAATGTTAGTCTCACACATGCTACAGTGCCTGCATAATGCCCCAGTGTAACCCATACAACAGGATTATCTATGTCCCAATAAAAAAGCAGTGTCTTTTAATTTGTTAAAGGGACATTATACACTCATTTTTTCTTTGCATAAATGTTTTGTAGATGATCTATTTATATAGTCCATAAAGTTTTTTTTAAAAAAATAAAGTTTTGCTTATTTTTAAATAATATTGCTCTGATTTTCAGACTCCTAACCAAGCCCCAAAGTTTTATGTGAATACCGTCAGCTACCTTCTCCAGCTTGCTCCTGTTTGTGTAAAGGGTCTTTTCATATGCAAAAAAGAGGGAGGGGGAGTGTCTTATTTCCCACTTGCAGTGGGCTTTCCAGCTACCTTTTCAACAGAGCCACTGACAGCTTCTAAGTAAGTTTTTAAACAGTTTTATACTGGATATTTATATCAGTATCTGTGCATCTTATTCTTTATAGTAGTGTCTATTACATGCAGTTATATGAAAATGAGTGTATACTGTCCCTTTAAGTGCATGGTCTCCCCCAACTGGAAGAAAAAGCACTTACCTGCTCCATAACAAGGTATGAGAAGACACAGTTCTTCACAGAGACCTTTGAAAAAGAAAGAACAGAGTAGTCAACTCTGGCTTTCTAAACTAGGGCAGCAATTAATAGGAAAAATCAGTAAGTACCTCTTTACAAGTTCCTAACTACTTTAAAGCCACCACTACCCGACTGCAAGGAATGATGTGGCATACAGCTTGTCAGTATATGGCCGGTTTATAACACAATATATTTAATAATTATTCTTTAAAATAAACCCCCAATAAAATGCATATACTAAGACAATAAAATTAATATAAATTCCTAAGTTCTTTTTATTAGTTAATATTTATAGACACATTAAAATATATTTGTAGGGACAAGAATATGAATCAATACTATACACGTTTAAAACTATTAAAATATGCTATCCAAAGTTCATAAAAGTTGCCTTATTCACAATAGCCTCCCAAATCAGAGTTGCATTTAAAATATCACAATGAGACTAAGATATAAGTCACTAACATTCAGCAATACAATCAGCTATTTAGCCACAATTTATCCTATATAATTCCAATTTAAAACATCAGAAATTGTATATATTATATGTGCCAACAACCAAACTTCTATGCCAATTTATCTAAGCTGAATTAAATTCTTAGTTACTTACAATTAAGACGAATTCTAAGACATATACTGTATATATATATATATATATATATATATATATATATATATATATATATATATATATATATATATATATATATATATATTTGCCAGATAAACAACTTAGCATTTAGGATTTGTTTAACAATACACAGGCTATCAAATACTAGTTTTAAAATACAATTTATTAATTTAAGTCTGCTACCTACAGCAACAATAGATGTTTGTTTTAAATATTTAATCTTCACGTATACCTTGACAGGCTAAACTCCAAAACTTCACCTACTCCATGCACCGAAGGCAAAGAGAATGACTGGGGGTTGTGGGTAAGGGAGTTATACTTAACAGTTTAAATGTGGTGCTCTTTGCCACCTCCTGCTGGCCAGGAGTGATATTCCTAACAGTAATTATTCAAGCCATGGACTTAACATATCTTGCGGAAGAAACACATATTAATTGCGGTAAAGACATTGCCATCTATGTTTTAACCTGCAAGTGTGGCCTGCAATATTTAGGCCACACCTGCAGAAAGATTTGCACCAGATGGAACGAACATTTCAGAAATATAAAAAACTGTTGTAAGAAACATAGTGTCTCGAGACACAGTACCATTCAACATAATGGCAATAACAATTATTTTATAATTACACCTTTAGAGAGTATTCCCAGCTCTACGGCATATAACAGATACACCCGTTTACGCCAGGAAGAAACATACTGGATCTATCGGTTCCAGTCACTGTTTCCCTCTGGCTTAAATGAAGTGATTGATCTGGCAGCATTTTAATTAGTGTAAGGGTCTTTAGATACAGTGTTGATACCTGCAAGTATATGAATAGGGAGATTTGTAATATATGCTTTGTCTTGGTCACCTATTTGGATCTATCACACTCCATCTACAGTTTCGCAACATAATTAGAATGGGGGTTATTCAAAATAAATAACTTAAATGATTTGCTCTTATGTACACTAATTTAATGTACACTATACATATATGTTTTAAGCATAGTTATTTAGTATATTCTAGTACGTCATTTCGTACACACATTCTAAATTATAATTTATAAATAATTGGCTAAAGACACTTATAGATAGCACATCACTTTTTCATATTTATATTATTTATCAGCACTTAATATAGATATAAAATCACCATTGTTCGAGACACACATTAGCATTCATTTAGCAAGACTATATTGTTAGGTTATAAGACAGCGACCGCTAACACATAGCACCAATTATGTATACAACCTAACATGAATCCAATGGAATAGAAACCCCCCCTCATGGATGTGTCAAGAAATATTAGAGTATTATTATTTTATTTTAATTTGTAAATTTGGTTTTTGTTTTTCCCAGTTTATACAGGGAGTGCAGAATTATTAGGCAAATTAGTATTTTGACCACATCATCCTCTTTATGCATGTTGTCTTACTCCAAGCTGTATAGGCTCGAAAGCCTACTACCAATTAAGCATATTAGGTGATGTGCATCTCTGTAATGAGAAGGGGTGTGGTCTAATGACATCAACACCCTATATCAGGTGTGCATAATTATTAGGCAACTTCCTTTCCTTTGGCAAAATGGGTCAAAAGAAGGACTTGACAGGCTCAGAAAAGTCAAAAATAGTGAGATATCTTGCAGAGGGATGCAGCACTCTTAAAATTGCAAAGCTTCTGAAGCGTGATCATCGAACAATCAAGCGTTTCATTAAAAATAGTCAACAGGGTCGCAAGAAGCGTGTGGAAAAACCAAGGCGCAAAATAACTGCCCATAAACTGAGAAAAGTCAAGCGTGCAGCTGCCAAGATGCCACTTGCCACCAGTTTGGCCATATTTCAGAGCTGCAACATCACTGGAGTGCCCAAAAGCACAAGATGTGCAATACTCAGAGACATGGCCAAGGTAAGAAAGGCTGAAAGACGACCACCACTGAACAAGACACACAAGCTGAAACGTCAAGACTGGGCCAAGAAACATCTCAAGACTGATTTTTCTAAGGTTTTATGGACTGATGAAATGATAGTGAGTCTTGATGGGCCAGATGGATGGGCCCGTGGCTGGATTGGTAAAGGGCAGAGAGCTCCAGTCCGACTCAGACGCCAGCAAGGTGGAGGTGGAGTACTGGTTTGGGCTGGTATCATCAAAGATGAGCTTGTGGGGCATTTTCGGGTTGAGGATGGAGTCAAGCTCAACTCCCAGTCCTACTGCCAGTTTCTGGAAGACACCTTCTTCAAGCAGTGGTACAGGAAGAAGTCTGCATCCTTCAAGAAAAACATGATTTTCATGTAGGACAATGCTCCATCACATGCGTCCAAGTACTCCACAGCATGGCTGGCAAGAAAGGGTATAAAAGAAGAAAATCTAATGACATGGCCTCTTTGTTCACCTGATCTGAACCCCATTGAGAACCTGTGGTCCATCATCAAATGTGAGATTTACAAGGAGGGAAAACAGTACACCTCTCTGAACAGTGTCTGGGAGGCTGCGGTTGCTGCTGCACGCAATGTTGATAGTGAACAGATCAAAACACTGACAGAATCCATGGATGGCAGGCTTTTGAGTGTCCTTGCAAATAAAGGTGGCTATATTGGTCACTGATTTGTTTTTGTTTTGTTTTTGAATGTCAGAAATGTATATTTGTGAATGTTGAGATGTTATATTGGTTTCACTGGTAAAAATAAATAATTGAAATGGGTATATATTTGTTTTTTGTTAAGTTGCCTAATAATTATGCACAGTAATAGTCACCTGCACACACAGATATCCCCCTAAAATAGCTAAAACTAAAAACAAACTAAAAACTACTTCCAAAAATATTCAGCTTTGATATTAATGAGTTTTTTGGGTTCATTGAGAACATGGTTGTTGTTCAATAATAAAATTAATCCTCAAAAATACAACTTGCCTAATAATTCTGCACTCCCTGTATAAGAATGTCATTATTATTCCCCAGTTATAGCAGATGATTTAGAGAGTACATGACACATATTATGAACAATGTAACAAATGATCCGTGATTGGGAACGATAGGATTGGTCTGAATGGGTCATGTGACACGGTTTAGATCTGTGAAGAATAATTGGAGAACTCCTTTTTTATAGGGACACTAAACTCAAATTAATTATTTCATGATTCCGATAGAGCATGCAATTTTAAACACCTTTCTCATTTATTCCTGTTATCATTTTCTCTTCATTATCTTGCTATCTTTATTTGAAAAGTAAGAATGTAAGTTTGAAGCCGTCCTATTTTTGGTTCACAACATGGGTTGTCCTTGTTGATTGGACAGCACCAATAAACAAATGCTGTCCAGGGTTCTGAACCAAACATTGTCTGGCTTCTTAGCTTAGAAGACTTATTTTTCAAATAAAGATAGTGAGAGAACGAAGAAAAATTGATAATAGGAGCAAATTAGAAAGTTGCTTAAAATTGCATGCTCTATCTGAATCATGAAAATTTTTGGGTTTAGTATCCCTTTAAGTTAATTCATAAATTCCGGTATACAGCATCCCTTGATCCTTGGAAATACATCACCCCCGAACCCTTAGAACTTTCAAAAAATAAAAAACCCCACATTATAAAGGTAAAAACAAATATTCGTATGAAAGTTGTGTATAGAGATCTGGCGATCACACCTATAGATAATACACTCATGACCAGCATTTGGAACTAAACAATAACGTAGAAACATATGCCAACAAATAAGAAGGGATTCATCGTGACTTATTCGCCCTTATGCGGCTCATATCCTTACAAACAAACTGATTGGGTCTTTGGCAAAAATAACATAACAATTTGCAGCCTGTTTAAGATCGATCTAGGTGATAAAACTGTTGTTGCTCATCTTAGTGATTTGTATAAAAGATTTGAAGGGAATCATATGTGTGTGTATATATATTTTATGAAACCCTCTATTCCCAACATTTTATACAAAAATGTACACAAATAGTCTGTGTACATATATGTTAGGTTATGAATATGCAAGGTATTTTGATTGGGAAACATGAACAAACTAACTCAAAATGTTTATTGAATTACCACTAACAAAGGTGTGTTATATACGCCCATAATGGGCGGAGAGTTTTGTTAGTTTGTTAGCTTAATGGGTCTCAATATGTTTAAATAGCATGGAATCATGCAAGGTGCTAGATGCCTAAGGAAACGGCAGTTACAAAGAAACGTGTAGCAGATAGGGGGTAAAACTTGGACACCCCTATTTTACCTCACTGCTTTTGTTTTTAACTTGTTGTTTTTAAATAAACCATTTTTTAAACTTAAGCATAGTTCTAGCACCTTTGATTTTCCCATTTGAGTGGAGCTCTATACCCTTGTATCTACCTTGGGATTCAAAAACTGGAGAGAGGGTGAGCTGATACTCCCTGAGATATCAGCACATTACTACCAGCACATTGGTGTGCTATAGCCGAATGCGAGTACCCATTTTTGAATTTTGATAACAACATTTCATGCTCGCTTTTGGTTGATCTGCACATGAGGCGCCCCTCTGTTTTGTGTTCCACTCAATAGTTTGGTTTGGATTTATCCGGGAGGAGGAAGAACAGCCACCTACACCTTAATATCCACTGAGGCCCTTGGAATAGTACAGAGCATGGATTCTGTTGGGCCTATTATTTTATTATTGTTTGGTAACAGATTTACCATTTACATTCCTTTTTTTAGATTATTTCTGTCACATTTTTTTTTTTGCAATTTAGACACCCCTTCTATGGTTTGTTTTAGTAATACTAGGTTAAGACTCCAAGGAGAAGAAATAGGCCTAATAACAGGTTTTATCCAGACTAAGGCCTGAACAAAACAACGAATATCTAGAAGTTTGGCAATCTTTCTATGACATAATACAGAAAGAGCAGAGATCTGTCCTTTTAAAGAACTGGCAGATAAACCTTTATCTAAGCCGTCCTGCAAAAACTGAAGAATTCTAAAAGAATGTCAGGAATAATCATGATCGATACACCAAAAACTTGTGATAAATTTTCCTAGAAACCGGTTTATGAGCCTGACTCATAGTGTTAATCACAGAGTCTGAGAATTCTCTGTGACTCAGAACTATGCGTTCAGTTTCCATGCCTTTAAAGGGACATGAAACCCAAAAAATGTCTCATTATTCAGATAGAAAATACAATTCATTTGCTTCCTTTTCTTGTTATCCTTTGCTGAAAGGTTTATCTATGAAAGCTCAGGAGCAGCAAAGAACGTGGGTTCTAGCTGCTGATTAGTGGCTGCATATATATACCGATTTTCATTGGCTCACCCATGTGTTCAGTTAGAAACCAGTAGTGCATTGCTGCTCATTCAACAAATAATACCAAAAGAATAAAAACAAATTAGATAATAGGAGTAAATTAGAAAGTTGCTTAAAATTGCATGCTCTACTCTAGACATGTTCTAGAGGTTCCGGTGGAGCTACACAGGTGTGGCTGCACAGGTGTGGCTCAGGTTGCAGCTCCAGTCCCATAGACGTTGGCGGTGGATCCCTTGCACCCTGCCCCAAGCCCTGGGGCTGTTCTCACGGATAGTCAAGGAAGATCTGATCTGGAACTCTTCTCAGTGGTCTGCCATCCCACTGGTACATGCTAACCCCCAGCTACCTGGACTTTCATTATTGGTAGCAACCATCTGCTCTTTTTTGTCTAAATTAGGCACATATTACATCTTTTCTGCCTCTACCTGTGCCTTAGGACTTTGCCTACCTCTTCTGCAGAGCCCTGCCACCTTGCTTATACAAATCCTTCTCCCCCTCTATGCGTCGGCCACCCCCGCTAGACAAACTTTAAAGTCTGCATACAACGCTCCAATCCTACCTGTCCTCTGCTGAGGTTTCTCCTGCTGTATCGCTGACCGACTTCCTCTTCCCCCCCCCCACCGGTGCTGCGTGGGAGGGAGCCGGGTCCAGTCCTGGATCGGGGTCCCGGTGCGGGGGCTGCTTTTCTTGCTATCTCTGGTGTCCGGTGCAGCGCTGCTTCCTCCCCTCCCACCGGTGCTGCACGAGGGGAGTCGATTTTGATTGCCTTCCAGGTCTGTGGAGCAGGAAGTGCTGGAGACGGTCCCTCCCTGGGCTGAGTTGCTCACCAGGGATTCTGAGGCTGACAACGGATTCGGCGGGCGGCTAGACAGCATACAAAGGGGTGAGTTCTCTCTTCAGTACTTTGCTCCTGGCATATTTTGTGGCCCTACTAACTGGCAAGCCGTTGAGGACGGCTCTTAGAGGGGGGGAAGAGGAAAAAAAAACGGAGGGAGCAAACGAACTTTAGATTCATAGGCTGGACACGGTTGGTCTCGAATGGGCCACTAAGTGAGACTCCCTAAAAGATCATGGGGTATAGCTATCGTTACTGATTGGGACTGTTGAACAAGCCCTTCATTTGCCATTCTGTGCTATAAAAACCTCTGTGAAAGCATATATCGGCTTAAGACTACCTAAAAAAAAAAAAAAAAAGGGAGGAAAAAACAGCTATATAACTTATTGTGATGATATCTTAGGCTTGCAATTTGTTTAGCTTGTTTAAATGTGCTGTGCTCCGGTATTTAGCTACAGTGATTCCATCACTTACTGTCTACATTGTATCCTCTCTTGCATAATTTTTCTTGGCTCACTGAGTCTATATCTACAAGCACTCAGACTTCACTATAGAAATTCTCAGTGCTATGTGTCATCTAAAAAACTGCACTATAACAGTTAATCATAGTCGAATGGTTCTCTGAGGACTTAATTCAAAACACAGCAACTAGCATCTGTTGCCTTGAATCTAGTCCTAGATTACTATACTCTGATCTGTGGTATATAAGGCTTTAGATCCTTAAAGCCCAAACATTTAAAGCTAATTAACCCCTTTGTGCCTACTAACTACAGTTGTCTTTAAGTGAACTCCAGGTTCCCCTGGCGATATCTTAAGACACCTGGTAGTAAAACATTTGCCTGGAAGCTGAGAACAGGCAATACCACAGTATTTATTTGCTTAGCCCGACTGGCAATAGTGTTAATGGTGTCAAAGAAATTTTCATTACTATAAATCTCATTCGTTGACTGGGATCAAGATAATTAGTCCAGGAGGGGGGAAGGGATAGTGAAAGATAGTCTAACAATGGAGTCTATTTTATAAGCAGGATACAGTGATTGTTGTTTGAAGGTTGTTCCCCTTAGCGGCGTTAAGCCTACTATAAACTGATGCTAGGCTATTGTATTGTATTGAATGATATTGTATTGTATGATATTGTATTGCATGCCTAAATATTAAGCAGAATTCTATGCTTAGCCTCTCAAGGATATCCTGTTTACGGGGCGCTAGGGCAGTTAAGGGGCGACTGCACGCAAAACTGCAAAAGTAATTTTGGTTCAAGTTCTGCTGATCTGACCCTCTTGATTCCCCCTCACAATAGCTAGCGGCGGGGATATACCACATAAAACTGAACTGACCTCACAACTCTTGCTTCCTGTTACAAGGTTACTCAAGGTCTGAGGTTAATACCCTAACCAATAGTTTATAGGCCACTAGGTTCTATTCAAGAGCAGTTCTCCTGTTCAGTTCAGGGACTCTGTCTCAAACTGTTCTCTTTTTATTGCCATCTTCGTACACGACTAGGCGAGTGAGCCCTAATTCACTTCCTGGTTTTCGGTTCTGTTTTCTTTTTCTTTCTCTCCTCTGCCACCAAACCAGGCTAATAACTGGCACATCCCTTGCCCCTGCACCTTCCCTTGCAACTTTTCTCCCCCACTCCCTATCCTCACCTTCTCTTATCCCATTTTGCACTGGGAGGATTCTCTCCCTAGTATATGTAAGTTGTATCCCTTTTGTTGATTACGGCACATGGACAAATTCCTTCACTCTCACTTTAAGACTCTCTCACCAGCTATGGCTGCAAGGCAAAGAGACAGGAGAGCAAAGAATACTTCAGATACCTTGTCTGAAGCACAAGTAACACCCGCCATTGTACCCCCCCGACTGATACATTTGACATGCAAGTCTTGGTCACCAAAATTTCGGAAGCCTTGGCACCCAATTTTGACGCACTTAAACTAAAGATTAGACAAGACATTACACTTTTATCCCAGGAAGTCAGACAGTTTGCTAATAGAATTAACGAAGCTGAACAGAGATGTTCAGATCTTGAAGATCTTACTACACTTCATAGTGCCAAACTAGAATCCACTAACCTTTCTATCACCACAATGCAGGCTAAACTCGAAGACCTCGAGAATCGCTCCCGTAGGAACAACATACGGCTAATAGGGGTCCCAGAGGACAAGCTATATGAGGGTTTAAATACCTTTATTTCTGAGTCGTTACCCCAACTCCTTAAAATTCCATCTAATTATCCCCAGATTATAGTGGAAAGAGCACATAGGCTAGGCAGACCCTGGGTTGATAATAAAGGCAATCACAGACCTAGACCGGTGATTGCAAAACTTTTAAATTTCCAAGATAAGGTAACATTGATGCAATTTTATTGAAAGAACCAGCCCATTACACTTGGAGAATCTAAAATTCTCCTCTTTCATGATTTTTCAGTCGAGACAACATCCAAGAGGAGGGCGTTAGCTCCTATTTGCACCAAATTAATCCAACAGGGCTACCAAGCCACTATTATCTATCCTGCAAAACTGAAAATTATAGAGGGTGAAAATGTCTGCACTTTTAATACTATACAAGAGGTAGAACAACACTTGAAATATTCTAATATTCTATGCACACAGCTGTTAGGCCGAAAATAGGTTACTATTGCCTTGTCTTTCTTCTTTTCCTTTTTTTTCTCTTTTGATATGAGCAAGGACTACGCCGACCTTCCGAATGAGTTCTATAAAATCATGAACACTGAGATTACTCTTTACCTCAATAATCTATATAATAGTATGTACGCTAAGGGTGACCCAGTAGTTACCTCCTTCTCTGCCTCCAATACGATCCTAATTTTGAAAGGTGGGAAAGACCCCTCCTTCAAGGAATCATACAGACCCATAGCCCTCTTAAACGTAGATTATAAAATTCTCTGCTCTATTATTGCTAGGCGCTTCCAGGTACCACTTGCCAACATTATTCATCTAGATCAGGCCGGGTTTCTTTACAACCGAAATTCTACAACAAAAATCAGAGAGGCCTTAGTCACCACGGAATATTTTAGGACCATGGAGGCGTTGGGGAGTGGGGAGGCGGGGGGCGCCCCTGACTTGGCCATTGTCTCGATCGATGCAGAGAAAGCATTCGATTAAATCCATTTCCATCACCTCTTTACCTCTCTGGTTAATTTTGGCTTTAGGGGCGAGTTCCTTAATTTTATTATGAACCTGTACAAAGAACCATACACAAGCCTGATCGTTAATAATATCGTATCAGATAACTCTTGGAAGGGGAACTCGGCAGGGATGTCCCCTCTCCCCCCTACTCTTCAACGTCTCAATTGAACCTCTGGCAATCATGGTCAGACAACAATTATCAGGAATCAAGTTGGGTAATCAGGTTATAAAAATCGTTCTCTATGCTGATGATTTACTGCTATATCTTTCAGATATTAAAACCAGCATACCCAAACTTCTGGATATCACTGCACGATTTGGGTCCTTTTCGGGCTACAAGATTAACGAAGCAAAATCAGAATTGTTATGGCTCAGACAAAAAAATAACACCCCTCTTGATATCCCTTTTGCCGTGGCTAGAGATTCTTTTAAATATTTAGGAATCCTCATTCCCTCTATGCCAGGGGAGCTGTATGACCTTAACTTCTCTCCAATTCTAGCAAGCATCAGGGAGAAACTCAAAAGCTGGCAATCCCTGCCACTATCCATCTCTGGCCGGATTGCCTTATTCAAAATGGTCTTGCTCCCAAAGCTCCTTTATGTACTAAAGAATACCCCATTAATTCTCTTAGAGAGGGACGTCCGTTGTCTTAACAGTGCACTTAGCAAATTCTTGTGGCAGGAGAAAAAACCCAGAATATCCTTAAGTAAACTTTCCCTCCCAAAAGACAGTGGCGGTCTTGCATTGCCAGATATACGATCATATAACTATGCTTTTCTGGTTTGAGTGGTGGCTGATTGGATCTCCCACAGCGACTATGTCATGAATAACTCACTGGAGGAAAATATTTTTAATCCCTACCTTCCGCTAGCCTTAATTCATTGTCCACCTAAAGAACTACCTGGTGAAATTAAAATACTCAAATCCTTTTCCAATCCGTTGAAGGCCTGGTGGAAAGTGGGTAGTCTATTGTCTTTAAACTGCAAAGTTTCTCAGTATCTCCCACTATGGGGAAACCCGAAATTTCCTGCAGGCTTAAACTCTGCAATATTCAAGAAATGGCATAATCTAGGTCTGAATAGGTTGATACACCTCTGGGACTCAGAGAGAAAATGTGTCAAATCTTTTGATGAATTAAAAACATAGTTTCAAATTAATAATAAGAAATTCTTCGCATATCTGCAAAGCAGACACTTTCTCCTTGAGTTAATGAATGAGATAGGCTGGAGCTGGACCTTGGGTAAACTGGAAAGCTGGGTTACTTTGTTTAAAAATTGTCACAGGTCTATCTCTACGTGCTATCAGCTAATTAAACTTAGCAAAGGCGAATCAGAGCTAGAGAAAATCACTTCACTATGGAATCAGCTGATACCACAATCCAATAATGACATAAAAATTGTTAAATCCTCAATTTGTAAAGTGGCTCAAGCTACTTTATCAGCCACCTGGGGGGAGATGCATGTTAAAACTTTTACATAACTCTTATTTCACTCCCGAAAAAGGCTACAAAATCCGCAATCTCAGTTTCAATAAATGTCCAAAATGCTTGTTCCCTGCAGCAGATCTAATGCACATGATTTGGAGCTGTCCTAAAATAAGGCATCTCTGGTGGAAGCTAGAGTTCTGGCTTAGCAAATCCCTTAAAATCTTTCTTCCAGGTCTTACACAGTCACAGATTATATTTGGCCCAAAGAACCATAATTTACAGGATAAACTGATATTTCTCTCCATATTGGCAACCAGATATCTTATTCTTAAAAAATGGAAACTGAGAGCAACTCCATCTATTCCAGAGATCAAGAATTGTCTGAAAAAACAATGCTTACTAGAACAAAGGGACATTAACCTAGACAATGATTTAGATATCAGACAATTCTTTGGCAAATGGTCAGCTTTTATTAAGTCACTGCCTGATATTGAGATAAACAATCTAATATTCCCATTTAGAAACTCGGACTGGTACTTTTAGGCGCCTGGTAATAACCAAGTAATTGACATACGCTAAGATGCTCCCCTGGAGCCATTGGTACCCCCTCCTTGCTTCTTGTCTCCCGAAGTGCGGTCTTGTGGGGGGGGGGGATCCTCTTGTCCTTATCCCTCCCCTTCTCCCTTCCCTTGCCCCCCCCCCCCTTTTTTTCTTTTCTTTCTCTCTCTCTCTTTCTCCTTTTCTTTTTGTTATTTTGGGGTTGGGTTGCTTATTTAAAGATAACATTTCAGCAGAATAACCAATTGCTTACGGTTTGATTTAATTGTAAAATTATATTGAATTGTTCTAATTTATTTAATTGTAAAATGACATTGAATTGTTCTAATTTTTACAATTCTTTTGTTTTGCCTTTTCTGTGAATTATTGCTGATATGTAAATAAAATATATAAAAAAATAAATTGCATGCTCTATCTGAATCATGAAAGAAAAATGTTGGGTTTCATATCCCTTTAAGTTTAGAGACTTTAGATCTGGCTGGAAGAAGGGACCTTGAGATAGGTCTGGCTTTAGAGGAAGAGGCCATAGCGGTCAACTGGACATTTGAACCAGATGCTCATACCAAATCCTATGGGGCCATGCTGGGGCAATCAGGATTACAAATGACTGTTCCAATTTTATCTTGAAAACTACTCTGGGGAAAAAGGAGGAAATAGATAAGCAGGTCGGAAGGACCAAGGGACTGCTAGGGCATCTATCTGTAAGGAGGAGATAGTGGGTGCATTAGATTGATCGGTATGAGAAAGCAGGATTCACATAGATAAGCTGAAGAAGCTACTTCATTTGTTTTACAATAAGCACACTTAGCTTTGGTAGAAAGAAGGTGTTCAGTAGACGCAGTTCCTATTGTAAATTTAGGGATAGATTGTTGCTGTTCCTAGTTAATCTGAATAAAGGGAGCGCAAGTGTGCGTGGCTGCGCACATCCGTTGATGCGTCGTTAGTCTGACATGCACATACTATGACACGCTTTCGTTTTTTTCGTTTAAATTATTTTTTATTGAGGTTTGACTTCAGTTTATGAGTGGACATTTAACAGACATGAGTAGTCAAGAGTAATAATCAAAACAGTGTCAGGGTACCTGTGAATAGCATTAAATAAACTACATATGTATTAAATAAATTTTGATATTTGATGTCAGCTAAGATCTCCCTTGACATGAGTTGTGTGGGCTATAACCAAAATAGACCAGCCCCCCTTTTTCCTGATTACAGAACAAAGGGACTCAAATCTGTAAAATCTCAGGATGGCACAGGCCCCCCCTTGGTGTGACTGGGTATACATTACAGGACAGGATATCTCAAATTATCCATTTCAAAGGAAACTTGTATACAGAGTTTATCCCTATCTGAAAAAGCAGTTGCTTAGTCTGAACCGATATCTGAATTTACAAACATACTCAGAGGATATAGCTGCTCTCATCTAGGTGTTAAGTGTCCCCTACTGAGTTTCAAATACACGAAGCTAAGACGTACGTCTAAATAGAAAATAGCAGGAGAAAGCAGAAACACATGTTTTATTGTAACTTTGAAATTAATTTTTTAAAGTACAACTTATATTTAAATTTCAAGTAAGATATACCTCAGTATTGTATAAAAATGTATATAATTCTGAAGAAATGCCTCACAGTAACATATTAAATAAGTATTTGCTGAATTTAATAAGTAGCTATACAGTCAATTTAAAATGTCCAACTTGTTTCAAAATGGATAACATATTCTTTTATTTTTTAGGCATTTAATAAGTACATATATAATTGGTGCTGTAAATAATATCATATGTTTCTAGACACTCAACAAGAGATATACAGATATGCAATATTTATATTAATATGGGATAGTAATCCAATATAGATATAATTATGTGATATAATTATGTGAAACTACATCTGATTGCTGATCTCAAGGTATGTATGTGATATTAAGATGATAACTGAGAAAGTAATTGAATCCATGATTTAGGTATTATAATACTTTCAAATATATTCATAGAAAAACATAATTTATGCTTACCTGATAAATTTATTTCTCTTGTGATGTATCGAGTCCACGGATTCATCCTTACTTGTGGGATATTCTCCTTCCCTACAGGAAGTGGCAGAGAGAGCACCCACAGCAGAGCTGTCTATATAGCTCCCCCCTTAGCTCCACCCCCCCAGTCATTTAACCGAAGGCTAAGAAGAAAAAGGAGAAACCATAGGGTGCAGTGGTGACTGAAAGTTTAAAAATAAAAATATATATGCCTGTCTTAAATAAACAGGGCAGGCCGTGGACTCGATATATCACAAGAGAAATAAATTTATCAGGTAAGCATACATTATGTTTTCTCTTGTAAGATGTATCAAGTCCACGGATTCATCCTTACTTGTGGGATACCAATACCAAAGCTTTAGGACACGGATGAAGGGAGGGACAAGACAGGGACCTTAAACGGAAGGCACCACTGCTTGTAGAACCTTTCTCCCAAAAATAGCCTCCGAAAAAGCATAAGTATCAAATTTGTAAAATTAGGAAAAAGTATGAAGCGAAGACCAAGTCGCCGCCTTACAAATCTGTTCAACAGAAGCCTCATTTTTAAAAGCCCATGTGGAAGTCACAGCTCTAGTAGAATAAGCAGTAATTCTTTCAGGAGGCTGCTGTCCAGCAGTCTCATAGGCCAAACGGATGATGCTTTTCAGCCAAAAGGAAAGAGAGGTAGCCGTAGCCTTTTGGCCTCTCCGCTTACCAGAATAAACAACAAACAATGAAGATGTTTGACAGAAATCTTTGGTTGCTTGTAAGTAGAACTTTAAAGCACGAACCACATCAAGATTGTGCAACAGACGTTCCTTCTTTGAAGAAGGATTAGGACACAGAGAAGGAAAAACAATCTCTTGATTGATATTCTTATTAGAAACAACCTTAGGAAGAAAACCAGGTTTGTTATGCAAAATCACCTTATCTGCATGGAAAATAAGATAAGGGGAATCACACTGTAAAGCAGATAGCTCAGAAACTCTTCGAGCCGAAGAGATAGCAACTAAGAACAAAACTTTCCAAGATAGAAGCTTAATATCTATGGAATGCATAGGTTGAAACGGAACCCCTTGAAGAACTCTAAGGACTAAGTTTAGGCTCCAAGGTGGAGCAACAGGCTTAAATACAGGCTTAATTCTGACCAAAGCCTGACTAAAAGTTTGAACGTCTGGAACATCTGCCAGACGTTTGTGTAGTAGAATAGACAAAGCAGATATTTGTCCTTTTAGAGAACTAGCTGATAATCCCTTCTCCAAATCTTCTTGGAGAAAAGACAATATTCTAGGAATCCTAATCTTACTCCACGAGTAACCTTTGGATTCCCACCAATAAAGATATTTGCGCCAAATCTTATGATAGATCTTCCTGGTGACAGGTTTTCTAGCCTGAATCAGGGTATCAATGACCGACTCAGAGAACCCACGCTTTGATAGAATTAGGCGTTCAATCTCCAAGCAGTCAGACGCAGAGAAACTAGATTTGGATGCGAGAACGGACCTTGGATTAGAAGGTCCCGCCTCATTGGCAGGGTCCACGGTGGAACCGAGGACATGCCCACTAGGTCTGCATACCAAGTCCTGCGTGGCCACGCAGGTGCTATCAGAATCACCGAAGCTCTCTCCTAGTTAATTCTGGCAACCAGACGTGGGAGGAGAGAAAGCGGTGGAAATACGTAGGCCAGATTGAAGGACCAAGGTACTGCTAGAGCATCTATCAGTACCGCCTTGGGATCCCGGGACCTGGACCCGTAACGAGGAAGTTTGGCATTCTGACGCGACGCCATCAGATCCAATTCTAGTGTGCCCCATAGCTGAATCAGCTGAGCAAATACCTCCGGATGGAGTTCCCACTCCCCGAATGAAAAGTCTGACGACTTAGAAAATCCGCCTCCCAGTTCTCTGGAATGTGGATTACTGAGAGATGGCAAGAGTGATCCTCTGCCCATCGGATTATTTTGGTTACCTCCATCATCGCTAGAGAACTCCTTCTTCCTCCTTGATGATTGATATAAGCTACAGTCGTGATGTTGTCCGACTGAAACCTGATGAATTTGGCTGCAGCAAGCTGAGGCCACGCCTGAAGCGCCTTGAATA
The DNA here is from genome assembly GCF_027579735.1 of Bombina bombina. Taxonomy (NCBI): domain Eukaryota; kingdom Metazoa; phylum Chordata; class Amphibia; order Anura; family Bombinatoridae; genus Bombina; species Bombina bombina. The sequence goes on along the minus strand of NC_069499.1, from coordinate 984,674,128 downwards.
TCGCTAGTTCTAGGATGTTTATCGGAAGAAGAGATTCCTCCCGAGACCATAAGCCCTGTGCTTTCAGGGAGTTCCAGACTGCACCCCAGCCTAGCAGGCTGGCATCTGTCGTTACAATGAGCCACTCTGGCCTGTGGAAGTACATTCCCTGAGACAGGTGGTCCTGAGATAACCACCAGAGAAGAGAATCTCTGGTCTCCTGGTCCAGATGCAGTTGAGGAGATAAATCTGCATAATCCCCATTCCACTGTTTGAGCATTCATAGTTGCAGTGGTCTGAGGTGTAGGTGGGCAAAAGGAACTAAGTCCATTGCCGCTACCATGAGTCCGATTACCTCCATACAATGAGCCACAGATGGCCAAGGAATGGAATGAAGAGTTCGGCAAGTGGTTAAGAGTTTTGATTTTCTGACCTCCGTCAGAAATATTTTCATTTCTACCGAATCTATCAGAGTCCCTAGAAAGGAAACTCTTGTAAGAGGGAAGAGAGAACTCTTTTTTATGTTCACCTTCCACCCGTGAGATCTCAGAAAAGCCAACACAATGTCCGTGTGAGACTTAGCTAGCTGAAAAGTCGACGCCTGGATTAAGATGTCATCTAGATAAGGTGCCACTGCTATGCCCCGAGGTCGTAGAACCGCCAGAAGGGACCCTAGCACCTTTGTGAAAATTCTTGGAGCCGTGGCTAACCCGAAGGGAAGAGCCACAAACTGGTAATGCCTGTCTAGAAAGGCAAATCTGAGAAATTGATGATGATTTCTGTGAATAGGGATGTGTAGATACGCATCCTTTAAGTCCACGTAGTCATATATTGACCTTCCTGGATCAGAGGCAGAATAGTTCGAATGGTTTCCATCTTGAATGATGGAACTTTGAGGAACTTGTTTAGAATTTTGAGATCCAAGATTGGTCTGAAAGTTCCCTCTTTTTTGGGAACCACAAACAGGTTTGAGTAGAACCCTAGCCCCTGTTCCTCTTTTGGGACTGGGCGGATCACCCCCATGGTAAGAAGATCTTCTACACAGCGTAAGAATGCCTCTCTCTTTGTCTGGTTTACAGACAATCGAGAAATATGAAATCTCCCCCTTGGAAGGGAGTCTTTGAATTCCAGAAGATATCCCTGGGACACAATTTCTAAAGCCCAGGGATCGTGAACATCTCTTGCCCAAGCCTGAGCGAAGAGAGAGAGTCTGCCCCCTACTAGATCCGGTCCCGTATCAGAGGCTACCCCTTCATGCTGTCTTAGAGGCAGCTGCAGGCTTTTTGGCCTGTTTAACCTTGTTCCAAGCCTGGTTCGGTCTCCAGACTGACTTGGATTTGGCAAAATTCCCCTCTTGCTTTGTAGCAGAGGAAGTTGAAACGGAACCACTCTTGAAGTTCCGAAAGGAACGAAAATTATTTTGTTTGATCTTCATCTTATTTGATCTATCCTGAGGAAGGGCATGACCTTTTCCTCCAGTGATGTCTGAAATAATCTCTTTCAGTTCAGGCCCGAATAGGGTCTTTCCTTTGAAAGGGATGTTCAAAAGTTTAGATTTAGATGACACATCAGCAGACCAGGACTTAAGCCATAACGCCCTGCATGCTAAAATGGCAAAACCTGAATTCTTTGCCGCTAATTTAGCCAGTTGAAAAGCGGCATCTGTAATAAAAGAATTAGCCAACTTAAGGGCCTTGATTCTGTCCATAATCTCCTCTAATGGAGTCTCCATCTGAAGAGCCTCTTCTAGAGCCTCAAACCAGAAAGCAGCTGCAGTAGTTACAGGAACAATGCACGCAATAGGTTGGAGAGAAAAACCCTGATGAACAAAAATTTTCTTCAGGAGACCCTCTAATTTTTTATCCATAGGATCTTTGAAAGCACAACTGTCTTCGATAGGTATAGTTGTACACTTAGACAGAGTAGAAATAGCTCCCTCCACCTTAGGAACTGTCTGCCACGAGTCCCGCATGGTGTCAGATATGGTAAACATTTTCTTAAAAACAGGAGGGGGAGAGAACGGAATACCTAGTCTATCCCACTCCTTAATAATAATATTCACAATCCTCTTAGGGACTCGAAAAATATCAGTGTAAACAGGAACCTCTAAGTATTTATCCATTTTACACAATTTCTCTGGAACCACTATAGGGTCACAATCATCTAGAGTCGCTAATACCTCCCTGAGCAATAAGCGGAGGTGTTCAAGCTTAAATTTAAAGGCCGTCATATCAGAATCTGTCTGAGGAAGCGTCTTTCCTGAATCAGAAATTTCTCCCTCAGATAACAAATCCCTCACCCCTACTTCAGAGCATTGTGAGGGCATATCAGATACGGCTACTAAAGCGTCAGACAGCTCAGAATTTTTCCTAAACCCAGAGCTGTCCCGCTTTCCTTGCAAACCAGGCAGTTTAGATAAAACCTCTGTGAGGGTTGTATTCATAACTGTGGCCATGTCTTGTAAAGTAAAAGAATTTGACGCACTAGAGGTACTTGGCGTCACTTGTGCAGGCGTTACTGGTTGTGACACTTGGGGAGAGCTAGATGGCGAACCCTCATTTACTTCTGACTGAGAATAATCTATTGCTCTATTTTTAAGTGCTAATATGTGTTCTTTATAGTTTATAGACATATCAGTACAATTGCGACACATTCTAAGAGGGGGTTCCACAATGGCTTCCAAACATATTAAACAAGGATTTTCCTTGGTGTCAGACATGTTTAAACAGGCTAGTAATGTAACAAGCAAGCATGGAAAACACTGTAATCAAAGTAAAAAACACTTAAAAATAAAACGGTACTGTGACTTTAAGAGAAAAAAAGCTGCACCAGTTCTGCAAAACAGTGTAAAAAAGCAGTAAACTAAACAAAATTTTTACAGTAGCATTATAAAGACTTAGTAACTTTGCACAGCTATGCAAATAAACAATTAACCCCTTAATGGAAAAAACGTTAAACCCAGTAAAAAGACTTTCAGCACCTTGCCACAGTTCTGCTGTGGCTCCTACCTGCCCTTCAGAACAATTTGTGGGGAAAAAACTTCTTTAACAGCCCTCAAACACAGCAGGAAACTCAGGAGAAGCAGTGATATGTCTCAGAGGAAAGGAAACTGCGCAACTGAGGCGCGAAAATAGGCCCCTCCCACCTCACTCAATGTTTTGAGGCCTATCAGAGAAACACCAGAGTGTCTCTTAATTAACCATGTGAGTTACAAAACTCAAAACCAAGCCACAATGACCCCTTTAGTCCCTTCAAAAAATGTTATAAATGCATCAATAAACAAAACGTTTTTTCCTAACAGTGTCACCAGCCCTTTAGTCCCTTTAGAAAATGTTATAATTGCATTAATAAACAAAACATTTTTTTCTTAACAGTGTCACCAGTAACTAATAAGCCCTTCAAGCAAGCTGAAATTCCTATTAAAATGTCTGAATACAGCTTACCCTTCCCTCATGGGGATATTGCCAGCCTTTTCTAGAATTAACACAGTCTGTCTAGAAAAATATAGGCTGAACATATGCAGCTTAGCCTGCAAACTGTTCTCCCAACTGAAGTTTTCCAGTACTCTTCAGGCCTTGTGAGAACAGCAGTGGATCTTAGTTACAAAGTGCTAAGATCATCATCCTCCTTGCAGAAATCTTCATCCCTTTTCTGCCAGAGAGTAAATAGTACACACCAGTACCATTTAAAATAATAAACTTTTGCTTGAGAAATAAAAAACTAACATTATAGTCACCACATAGCTCTTTGCCCTACCTAGCAGTTAAGCAGGCAGAGAGAATGACTGGGGGGTGGAGCTAAGGGGGGAGCTATATAGACAGCTCTGCTGTGGGTGCTCTCTCTGCCACTTCCTGTAGGGAAGGAGAATATCCCACAAGTAAGGATGAATCCGTGGACTCGATACATCTTACAAGAGAAATATGATTTTTAAACACATTTTTAAGATAATATAAGTGGAGTATATTCATGTTTAATCTTGAAATACTCAGGGTAAATAGTTTCTTGATAAAGCCCAAGGGAGGGCGAAACGCGTCGCTTGCATTTGTGACACTGTGACTTTGAAACAGCAAGGGATATTTCAGTACAGCCTGTACTGCAACTTTAAACCCGGGTTACCAGCAACTTTGAATATCCCAAGGTGAGGGATAACTTGTGCCCCACTATTGTAGTGGATCATTAAACATACCTACAGCAGCCAAGTCTGCCTTCACAGAAAGTTCCCACCAGGACACAGCAATCAGCTGCTTTTCCTTTACGCTGCTGGAGCAGCGAGTAACACCCTGAGAGGAGCCGATGAGAAGCCTGTGACGTCAGACGCCGACTCACATGTGCAGAGGTTTGCACACTTCTATCTCCAGGAACGGCAGTTACTGCAGCCGCGGTCCAAGCCTTGACCGAAGGATTTCTTCTCCTCGGTAACACCCTCTGAACACTCTCTTGACTTACGGTACAGTAAACTGTATCTATTTGTGGTACAAGCCGTTATTTTTTTTCCACTGTTCCAATACCGACATTCATTTGCATACGGCCACCTGCACTGTGTTGATACATATGAACTTGGTGCTTGTCTTTTAAGTTTTATTTTATTTTATGATATCACTGTTATGCCATATCTTTTAATTATCATTTTTATGCTATATCTTTTTTATGTCATAGATTATCAATTAGTATCTGCATTATCCATCATTTATAGGTTTTAACCTGTTTTTTCATTAGGATTTTTTCCCAGTTGTATTTACATTACAGGGAGACGTCCCTATTTTTAGTGTATATATTTGTGTATCTTATTCTATATGTTTATTAAATTTTCACTTCAATTCCTTATATGGTGTGTATACTTTCAGCTTGTTAGCGCACTTTCTCTATCTTGAAGCTTTGGCTTCGCTATTTATTAAATAGTATGATATAGGAGCAAGGTACTTTACCTATATGTCGACTATATCATGGTAATTAAAAAAACAAGAACAAAGTATCAGGATTTACCACTAGCTAAGTGAAAACTTGGGTCAGTGTGCTGACAAGCAATGAGGTAGAGTGGTTCAGCGGGTAAGCAACGCTACAAAGATGTGAGGGGGGTTCTTTCTTATGGACTTTGGGGTTCCAAGGGCAATATCGAGGGTGTTTTTACACATTATGTTATATGTAGCTAGACAGGTTCTCAGAGGACCTAAATGTATGAAGAGTATATTCTATAAGGCATTGTGAACATAGCAGTTAAGGGGATGTATGTCTACATTTATATGTTTATCTGGATAATCATTTTGTGGATCTGACTAGCCCCTACAGAAATAGCAAATATTATCTCCGTGTTAGCCATTATAAAATGTCAGGTGAGTGTTATGGGATGCTACTTGAGATCCCCGTCCCCCCTCGCCAGCTGAGGGAGAAAGAGGAAAATCATCAAGTATCTAATCAACAAGAGAAGCTCATGCAAAGCCTCATAATGTTCCAGGATATGACATTATATTATATATTTGGAATCGTTTTGGGAATCTATATCCTGAAAACAGACTATGATGCTATCTGTATAAAACCTCCCTCTAGTGAGTAATATTTGAAATAGTAACACATAAGGAGTTACTGACTCTCATAGTTAGCTTTATTATCCATAGAATGCATATGTTTGAGGGCTTGCACTCATATATAGATTGAGACATATACAACGACAATTAAAGATAGTAGTAGTGTCACAATATATCAACTATATACTATCTAGCAATTAGTGCTGAGCAGAGGTTATAGTTCCTAAGGGGGAATTAACTTCTAATTGCTTTCTGCAGACCAAGGCTAATAGTTCTGTCAATGTTATATAAATACATATAGCCCATAACTTATACCTAGCTTAATAGGCATACAGAAATAGCTGACATACAACACCGTCACCAAGTTTTGGAAATGCATATTAATTTCTACTGCAGGAGTGGCATTCCTGACATATATAATAGAGTTTACAACAGGCAAAGGTGCAGCATTTATGTTAGTGTATCTACAAACGGAAACAACACAAAAAAGGCTAAAACAATCACTTGCATAAATTCAGGCATTAAAACTTTCTCCAGGGATATCTAATGCACCAGAAAAAATTATAGGAATAGAACAGGTAATAATGAAGGATGAGCAAACTTTGATAAATGTGACAAATAGAGAGAACAAAATATTTGGAGTTACTCAAGTTCAATGAGTCCAGTTGTTACAAACACAAGCTAAATTTAAACCACTTTCAGATGAGTCAAGCACCTTCAAAAGGAACAGTCCCTACAACCTTTCCAGAAACAACTATTAACTAAACAAAAGAAAAATGTGCTAAAAGTACGACACATCAACCAGTAGGAAATATTACATATTATTTCTACCAATATTGATTCAATGCATACAGGGAAATGTATAATCTCAACCACCGGTGGTATTACTAAAAATATCTAAAAATGACTAATACCCATATATTATACCCATATATTAAAAATAAATGCAACAGATAAATAAACAAACCATCAATATAAACATAAAATATGTCCTTCACATATAACTGATAGTAGCTGATAAGGCCAAGACTAAGACAGCTGAAATATCTAAATGGAGTGTCAGTTCTTCAAAACAGATGAATAATCTTTATAAGAAAGAGTGTGTCACAGTGGGCCATAAGATAGATACTTTGTAATAAATAAAGAAATGTGTTACTTCAAAGAACAACCCAATACACCTGGTGTGACCACTCCTACAAAAAGTATATTGGTCTATAAAAACAAGCCTTTCACTATACAGGTCATCTTGATAAAGGCTTCCAAGGAGGCTGAAATGCGTAGATGTGACCTGCTGAAATCTACAAACTCTCCTTATCCATATATACAGAGCGCTCTGTGAAGAAGAAAGGAGATACTTTTGTACATCAGAATACTGCACAGACACCCACAGAAAGCACAGAATCGAAAAGACCTCTGTGATTGGCTTAGCTAGCCCAGGTGATACCAGAACCCGGAAGCGAGAGTATCGAAGGAGAAAAAGATACACACGAGGTGGACGCCGCCACAGCGGTTCGTGGAAGGTACTGGGAGGTAGAAAATAGCCGTAAGGAGTAAGTCTAATTCTATTTGCGGGGTAGGAATGTCTGTAGCCCCTTAAAGTTTACATGACTTGAAGAAAGGCAAGTAATGTGTATTTAAGACGCAAAGATTGGAAGATAAATTGGGGCCCCACTGATCTACAGAAGACATATTTGAGTGGCACACTGTTTCTTATAAGGATTATTCATCTGTTTTGAAGAACTAACACTCTCTCAATTTAGATATTTCAGCTGTCTTAGTCTTGGCCTTATCAGCTACTATCAGTTATATGTGGAGGAAAATTGTATTATGCATTTGACATAATTTAAGTTTATATTGATGGTTTGTTTATTTATCTATCGCATTTGTTTTTACTATATGGGTCTAATATATAAGTGTATTAGTCATTTTCAGATATTTTTAGTAATACCACCAGTGGTTGAAATTATACATTTCCCTATAGTCCAGCTGTTATCCTAGGGATAAAATCCATTGTCACACATTCTGGCTGGAGCTGCTAGTCCCAATAAGACCATATCAAACTGTAGGGTCATAATTTCTATGGGCAATGAAATTGAGATATTAAGAAAGAGCCTTTTTATAAGAGGCATAAAAGTTCAGTGAGAGTTACCCAATTCTGTTATGCAGAGTTTCTCATCCATGTTTAATAATTGATTGTAGAGTGTCTCTTGTGGCCTGGTTTCTCAGGGGGGTTGCTGGGATTCACCTCTCAGGGAGCTGTCAAAGCCCTTAGAACCTGTATCGCAAAATAAAAATATCATCCGATCCAACAGAGTATTCTCCATCTCAGGACATTGAAATATATGCTGGATGGTATTTCTGGAAATTGATTACTCGAAAGGTAAGCAATTGCCATAAGGAGAGCTCTCTGTCTAGCAGCCATAATCTGCCTTGGCCTGGGCACAACCCCACCACTACAAATTTTAGTTCTATGAGTTATTAGCTTGGTAGATTTGCTGAGCCGCTAGCCTCTGAATATTTGTTATAAGAGCCTGAACGGTCACCAAACTTGATTTTTGTAGAAATTATAGCCGGAGCTGCTAAGATATGCGACCGTTAAGCTCAGGCACTGGCTCCGCCGCCACACGCTTTAGTTTTTTGAAGGCAGCGTCAATTTTGACAAGCGTTTCAAATCCAATACTAACTGCATGTACTATGACACTATGTTGGTACTTGACAAGTATAAGAAGTTAAAAGTCTATATGTGTCGGCACTTACGTTCTCCAATAGTGGCGATTACGGCTTTCTGAGCCGGAACATGTCAGCAGTCAGTCCCTAGAGTGGAGTTCACACCACTCACATCGCCACTTGTATTCCACGATTTGTATCCCTTGTTGGGAAGAAAGTTTTTACTCTGCAATAAAAATTCTACAAGTGATTACTGAATGCGTGTGCACCTCATTTTGTACTTTGATTGAAGTATGAGAAGTGTTGATTATATATAATGCGTCGAGTTGGAAACGCGTCTTGCGTGTAATATGGTGTGCAAACCAGACAAGCATTTTATGCGTCTGTTTATATGCTTGCATTGAAAGGGGAATTGTAAGTATATGTCCCAGGGCCATACATTGATGTGGTTAGCATTTGTTAGGAATAAAGTATTTTTTAATTAAGATATGTGCATTGTTTTGTTTTGTTTTTTAGACTTACTGCTATTGCACACTTAATAGACTAGACTACAGTATAGTGTAAATATAACTTTTATATGCACTGGGAAACAAAACAATGAGTGTGACTCACTTTATTGCTATATTTGCTTTATTGTCTGAGGTAAGCCTGTATAGTTAAACTTTTAAACATCTTAAAAGTGCCCATAAACATAGTTGTGAGTGTCTATCTTAAAATACAAAAACATTCTTACCCATAGACACTCGTCCACTTTGTACAGTAGCAGACAGCCAAACCAGTACCAAAACATATCAGCAGATGTAATGGAATAGGAGTATAAAGTTGATCTGTAAAGGGAGGCATGAGACGAAAACATTGAATCATGAGGCAGTACTCCAATCACATCCCTCTGACAAGCACTGTACTCTGAGGAGAACTGTGCTTCAATATGCTGAAGAAATTAAGCACATCATCTTATTTCAACCACCTCCAACGAAGGTAAAGTAACAACTAAGCTATGAGGGAGGTGGGATGGTTTTTATAGGCTTTTGAGGTTTGGAAAAACTTTGCCTTCTCCTGGTAGGAATGTATATTCCATAGATAAACAGGTTGTGGACTCTCACCACCTATAAAGAAATCTATGTAAAAACTGAATTAACACTGGCCACTATAGGTCTCCCAGGTGGCTTTTTCTCATTTTTGTGCACTTGTGGGACTGTATAGAAAATCGGATTATCTGGAGTTTTATTATCTAGATAATCCATTAATTTTTATATCTATAATACCATTCATATTAGCTTTCTTTAATAAGAAATTTAAATTTCTTTCTAAATTTTCATTAATTAATTACTATGTAATTTTCTATAAGTTTCCTGATCCTGTAATTGTGATGTTCTATCCAAAATAACTGTAGCTCCTCCCTAATCAGCTACCTTTAAAATAATATCACTAGATCTATTTATTAAGTATTCCAAAGCTTTTCTATCTTGTTCTGAAAAAAACAAAATTTATCCTTACCTGATAAACTTATTTATTTCCGGATATGGTGAGTCCACGGCTTGAGTAATTACTGTTGGGAATATCACTCCTGGCCAGCAGGAGGAGGCAAATAGCACCACAGTTAAACTGCTAAGTATCACTCCCTTACCCACAACGCCAAGTCATTCGACCGAAGGGAAATGGAGAAAAAGGAGTAATGCAAGGTGTAGAGGTGCCTAACGTTATAGTCAAAAGAACAACTGTCTTAAAATAAAGGGTGGGACTGTGGACTCACCATATCCGAAGAAAAAGCATACATTTTGTTTTTCTTTCCTAAGATATGGTGAGTAATTACTGTTGGGCATACCCAAGCTAGAGGACACGGACAAATAGGGAAGGACAAGACAGGCAGTCTTAAACAGAAGCCACCACGGCTTGAAGAACCTTTCTCCCAAAAGAAGCCTCAGCCGAGGCAAAAGTATCACATTTGTAAAATTTGTAAAAAGTATGTAGAGAAGACCAAGTTGCAGACTTGGAAATTTGTTCCACAGAAGCTTCATTTTTGAAAGCCCAAGAAGAGGAAACGGCTCTTGTGGAATGAGCCGTAATTCTCTCAGGAGGCTGCTGTCCAGCAGTCTCATAAGCCAAACAAATTATACTTTGCAACCAAAAAGAAAGCATAGTAGCAGTAGCTTTCTGACCTTTACGTTTCCCAGAGAAACAGACCAAGAGGGCAGAGGACTGGCGAAAATCCTTAGTCGCCTGTAAGTAAAATTTAAGAGCACATACAAGATCCAAATTGTGTAACAAACGTTCTTTGGAAGAAGAAGGATTAGGACACAGAGCGAACAACAATTTCCTGATTGATGTTTCTATTAGTAACAACCTTAGGAAGGAAACCTAACTTAGTACGAAGAACCTCCTTATCGGCATGAAAAATAAGATAAGGGGAATCACACTGCAGAGCTGAGAGTTCCGAGATTCTTTGAGCAGAAGAGATAGCAACAAGAAACAAAACCTTCCAAGATAACAATGTATTGTCTATGGAATGCTAAAACGAAGCCAGCTGTAAAACTTTAAGAACAAGGTTAAGGCTCCAAGGAGGAGCAACAGACTTAAAGACAGGTCTGATTTTGACCAAGGGCTGACAAAAATATTGCACATCTGCCAAACGTTTATGTAGTAAAACTGATAAAGCAGAAATCTGACCCTTCAGGGTACTGACTGACAATCCCTTCTCCAGACCTTCCTGAAGAAAAGATGAAATTCTAGGAATTCAAATTCTACTCCAACAGTAGCCCTTGGATTCACACCAATAAAAATATTCACGCCATATCTTATGGTAAATCTTTCTAGTAACAGGCTTGCAAGCCTGAATCATGGTCTCAATGACCGACTAAAAAAAAAACAAGCTTAGACAGAATTAAGCGTTCAATCTACAAGCAGTCAACTTCAGAGAAACAATATTTGGATGAAGGAAGGGACCCTGAATCAGGAGGTCCTTCCTCAGAGGTAGTCTACAATGTCAGAAGATCTGTGAATGATATTTAATAAATATATATGGTTGTGTACACCAAATAATTAATTTTATTTGCAAAACTCCAGATGTCACTGTTGCAATTTTATAGTTACTATGCCAAAAGATGCATGGCTGTGTAAACCAGCCCCCCTCTCTGATTCATCAAAAGAAATGTTATCATAGTTATCTTAAGAAAGAACAAAAGGTTTAAAGCTTTGTATAAGATAAGACCAGTGAACCACTTCAAGATAAATATTAGCATTTTTGAAACCCCCAGAGGTATATGCCCATATATGGGCTTCCTGCCCAAGATGAGTAATGAACTCACAGGCCCCCTGTGCAGAATAGACGGTCCGTCTATGGGAATGATTGAATCTACACACGTTCAAGGAATTGTAGCTTTTACCATCTAAATGCTAAATTGTCCCTGCTGAGATCTGATACACATTCTCAGTTGAGAAGACATCTGAACTCAAGTTACATACAGCACATGAGAAACGAGATCTCAGATAAAGAAATTGTGTCTAAATCCTCATAATAATTTAAAATACACAGATCATATTAAAAACACATATACAGTATATATATATATATATATACACATACATACATATGTATTGATCTGAAACAACAACATATTAGATAAATATTTGCTGAGATTGATAAATACTGCAAATAGATATATGAATGTTTGACATTTTTAACAATTATTTCTTTGTTTTGCAGACAGCAGGATATCGTATGAATGTTAGTCATGGGCATCCATCTATACATTCAGAAAGAGGTGCACTGAATGTGAAATATGCTGTGTTTTTATATGAATAAGAAAATAATCAAATGCAACTTTAAATGGATTTTAAGATAATAATAATATTAATATGTTAAAAATAATACTGGTGTTTCATGCATTCAAAATTTATGAGATGATGTATCCTTACTGACATCCATGCCTATGTATTGTATTATGTTAACTTTCAATAAAGTTTCTTTGAAAAAAAAAAAAAAAAAATTATGAGAAATATGAAACCACATAGGTCTGCTGACCTCAAGGTATGTATGAGATATTAAGGTGATGGCTGAGAGAGTAAGTGAATCCATGATGAAGATATTATAATCCTTCTAAATCGTTTAATAGAAAATATGATTTTAAACGCATTTTTTATATATTATAAGTGGAATATATTTACTTTTGGTCTTAAAATGATTAGGAAAAAATGGTAGTGTGTGATCCATGTGTATTTGAACATGTAACTTATTAATACAAGGAAGTAAAGTAGATTAAATAATCGCATTATAAGGATGTATTAAATTGTTAACAATATTGGTGGTGAGGATATTTGCGGTTGTCTGCTGCCCCCTAGAGGATTAAAACTGGTATGACAACCAAATGAATTAGCTATCAGAACACATGCAAATCCAAATAGCCAATTAAATGTTTCAACTCTAAGGGCGCACCAGGGACAAGCTCCGTTAGGGCCAATCAAATTTGTTTCACCAATGATTAAAATATATAAGCTGAATGCAAGAGGAGAGAGGGGGCTGCTGACTTTTTGCTGAATTCTAGACTGATAACTGGTTGCGTTGGGACACAGTCATTTTTAAGCAAACTGGGCTACTTTTTCTTATCCACATTGCAAATACCCTTATTTTCATATGAGGTGAAACAAGGAATATTGGAATACTAAATTGACTCATGTTGGTAATGTATGAATTCTATAATTTGATATTTTAAAGCAAATACATTCATTATTGCTACAATCAAACTGCAGTTAATAGATTTAAAATGGCATTTTGTATTTTAGCTCGCATTCATAGTCAAGTGTAGTCTTAACTAGTCACTCTTGTATGCTAAGTAATTAATTTATTTGCTAGATAAATATCCTTTGTATTGCATATTCCTTAGTCAGGCCCATTATTGTAAGTAAATCTTTCTGGTGTGCATAAAAGTTATTGGTAACTTTTATTATATTTTAGAAATTGCCTTAATTGTAGCTATAGTTTATTTCAGCTCAGAAATTGGCTGCTAAAGCATCTTGTTATATCGTTTAACTAGGCACTCTTAAGTTGGTGACCCATATTGTGGTATTTCATAGTGGTGATGTTATGCAATGCAATTGTGAATACGGTTAATTCTAAAGACGTATTTGGTTTGCTTTGTAAAGAATATTGTAACAGTTGACGCTTGTATAGTTTGATTCATAATCTGGTTTTCTATAAATATAATTCAAGGTGTCTATTAATTTTAACTAATATAAAGAATTTAGGAATTTACATTAATTTTATTGTTTTGTATATCCATTTTATTGGGGGTTTATTTTAAAGAATAATTATTAAATATATTGTATTATAAGCTGGCCATATACTGACAACAAGGTGGGAGAGACAGAATCTCCACTAGGTCTGCAAACCAGATTCTGCAAGGCCATGCAGGGGCTTTTAGAATCACTGACGCCCTCTCCTGTTTGATACGAGCATTGACTCATAGAAGGAGAGCAAACGGAGGAAACAGGTATGCCAACCTGAAACCCCAAGGAACCGCCAAAGCATCTATCAGAACGGCCTGCGGATCTCTTGACCTTGAACCGTACCTTGGAAGCTTGGCGTTCTGATGGGATACCATCATATCTAACTCCAGCACTTCCCATTTGAGGACTAAGCTGGAAAACACCTACGGATGGTGTTCCCACTCCCTGGGATGAAAAGTCTGTCTGCTCAGAAAATCCACTTCCCAGTTGTCTACTTCTGGAATGTGGATGGCAGATAGACGGCAATTGTGGGTCTCTGCCCACTAATGAATCTGAGTAACCTTCATGGCTAAGGAACTCCGAGTTCCTCCCTGGTGATTGATGTAAGCCAGGAACTGTCTGACTGGAACCTGATAAACTGGGCTGAGGACAACTGAGGCCAAGCCAATAGAGCATTGTAAATCGCCCTCAACTCCAAGATGTTGATGGGAAGAGCAGAATCCTCCCGAGTCCAAAAGTCCTGAGATTTTAACGAGTTCCAGACTGCTCCCCAGCCCAGCAGACTGGTGTCCGTGGTCACGATCACCCAGGAAGGTCTCCAAAAGCATGTGCCCTGAGACAAATGTTCCTGAGAAATCCACCATGGGAGAGAATCCCTTGACGACTGATCTAACTCTATTCTCTGAGATAGATCCGCATGGTCGCCATTCCATTGTCTGAGCATGCACAACTGTCAAGCTCTCAAATGGAATTGAGCAAAAGGAATGATGTCCATGGAAGCCACCATCAGACCGATAACCTCCATACATTGAGTCACTGAAGGATGAGCAGTAGCCTGAAGAGAGGCAAGAGGAAATTATTTTGTTTTTCCTGACCTCTGTCATAAAAATCTTCATCAAGAGAGAATCTATTATGGTCCCTAAGAACACTGCTCTTGTAGCAGGGGAAAGGAAGCCTTTTTCCAGATTCACATTCCATCCGTGGGAACGAAGAAAAGGCAATATCTCTGTGTGAGATTTTGCTTGTTGAAAAGATGGTGCCTGAACCAATATGTTGTCCAGGTAAGGTGCCACAGCAATTCCACGAGAACAGATCACTGCCAAAAGAGCCCCCAGAACCTTTGAAAAAATTCTGAGAGCCGTGGCTAGACCAAATGGAAGGGCCACAAACTGGAAATGTTTGTCCAGAAAGGCAAATCTCAGGAATCTGTGATGGTCCCTGTAAATAGGAACATGAAGATATGCATCCTTTAGGTCTATGGTTGTCATTAAATGACCCTCTTGTACTAAAGGAAGAATGGAGCGTATAGTCTCCATCTTGATGGATGGAACTTTATGAAATTTGTTTAGACACTTCAAGTCTAGAATGGGACGGAAAGTTCCCTCTTTTTTGGGAACCAAAAATAGGTTGGAGTAGAACCCCAGACCCTGTTCCTGCACTGGAACTGGAACTGTCACTCCCAGGGAGGAAATATGTATACATTTCAATAACGCCTCTCTCTTTATCTGGTCTGCAGATAATCTTGAGAGAAGGAATCTGCCTCTGGGAGGAAAAGTCTTGCATTCCAATTTGTAGCCCTGGGATACTATGTCCACAGTCCAGGGATCTGGGACATCTCATATACAGCCTTGAGAGAACAGAGAAAGTCCGCCCCCCACCTGATCCGATCCCTGATCGGGGGCAAACCCTTCATGCTGATTTGGAATCAGCTGCAGGTTTCTTTGATTGTTTCCCCATGTTCCAAGACTGATTAGGTTTCCAAGAAGACTTGGATTGTTCCTGCTTGGAAGAAGAAGGGGAAGTCTTTCCTCTGAAGTTACGAAAGGAACAAAAAAATAATCTGACATCCTTTATGCCTATTCTTCTTATCTTGAGGTAGAAAAGACCCTTTTCCACACGTAATATCAGAGATCATTTCTGCCAAACCGGGTCCAAACAAGGTTTTGCCCTTGTAAGGAATCGCCAGAAGCTTGACTTTAGAGGAAATGTCCGCAGAGCAGGATTTCAACCATAACGCCCTGAGGGCTAGGACAGCGAAACCAGAAGTTTTAGCTCCTAGTCTAACAACCTGTAAAATGGCAGCTGCAATAAAGAAATTGGCCAACTTAAGATCTTTAAGCCTTTCTTGAATTTCATCCAAGGAAATCTCTACTTGAAGAGAATCAGACAAGGCGTCGAACCAAAAAGATGCCACACTAGTTACGGAGGCAATACACATCACAGGTTGCCATTGGAAAACTTGATGAACATAAATCTTTTTCAAATAAGCCTCTAGCTTCTTGTCCATCGGATCCTTAAAAGAGCAGCTATCCTCAATAGGAATAGTGGTTCTCTTAGCCAGAGTAAATATGGTCCCTTCAACTTTGGGTACAGTATACCAAGGGTCTTTAATGGAGTCTTCGACAGGAAACTTTCTTAAAAATAGGAGATGGGGAAAAAGACACCCCTGGTTTCTCCCATTTCTGTGAGATAATCTCCCTAGCACGGTCCAGCACAGGAAAAATCTCTGAGGTGGAAGGTTCATCAAAGAAACTATTACGTTTACTAGATTTCTTAGGAGTGACAACGACAGGGGTATCAGAGTCATCTAAAGTAGCTAAAACCTCCTTTAACAATACACAAAGGTGTCCAAGCTTAAATCTGGAGGATACCACCTCAGTCTCAGAAGAAGGAATTATACTGTCCAAATCTGAGATTTCACCCTCAGAAAGTCCCGATATATTTTCCTCATCAGACTTATGAGAAAGGGCAACTTGGGAAGCTAAGAACAGGCACCTTACTTTCTGAATTTCTAGATTTCCTCTTGCGTTTTCCCTGTAATCTGAGAATGGCAGCTAATGCCGCAGATACCGCTGAAGATACCTGGGCAGCAATTTCTGCTTTTAAATAAACTCCACTAGGAGTTATAGAGGAACTGCAGGGCATTGCATGTGATGCCATTGAGGCTTGGGACGTAGCAGGAGAAAGCGGAGGTATTATTTTAACAGCATCATCCTGAGAGACAATAGGCTCAAAAATTTTACCTTTATCTTGCAAGATACACATTGAGAACAAAATTGCATAGGAGCTGCAATTTGTGTATCTAAATATAATAAGCATGAATTCATGAGAGCAGGCTCTTGCTCCATATCAGACATGTTGTGAAATAGTAAATTAACTTGTACAGATAAGTTTTAAAGATTTTAATATTCAATTAAAATAAGCCAAGGAGAAAATACACTTTAAATTTTATTCCAAATTAGGATCGATCCCCAGCTAAAATTATGTGAGAAAAGTTAAGAAAAAAACTTTTAATAAACATCAAATAAACTTCTAAAATACCCCTCAGGCAACCCCACACCTCAATTACTAAAGTGCCTTACCACTACCAATAAAGAACGGATCACCCAGAAATGGAGAAAAACTACTTTTTCCTCAGAATCATTATGAAGTAAAGCTGGTAATGTGACCGCAACTGCAGAGCTCAAATTACTGCTGCGACACAGAGGCACTAAAAAATAGCCTTCTGGTACACTGAGTACCAGAAATATCCGTTTTTTTTTCAACCGGACAGTTTTATTTTAAATCAAAGGGGAAATGAAAAAGCTGCTGAAATAGAAAATTCAGCCTTACTTTCAGTTTAAACTTGTATTGTTTTATCAAGTAAATATGTGTCAGAAAATAAAGCCTTACTTTCTTTTTAAAGAGTTTAAATGTTAGTCTCACACATGCTACAGTGCCTGCTTCATGCCCCAGTGTAACCCATACAACAGGATTATCTATGTCCCAATAAAAAACTAAATTTATGCTTACCTGATAAATTTATTTCTTTTTTGACATGCTAAGTCCACAGATCATCTAAATTACTAATGGGATAGTCACCTCCGGGTCAGCAGGAGGCGGCAAAGAGCACCACAGCAGAGCTGTTAAATAGCTCCTCCCTTCCCTCCCACTCCAGTCATTCGACCGAAGTTTGGAAGAGAAAGGAAAAGCCAAGGTGCAGAGGTGTCTGAAGTTTACAATAACCCATAACCTGTTTAAAAAGAACAGGGCGGGCCGTGGACTCATTGTGTCAAAAAAGAAATAAATTTATCAGGTAAGCATAAATTTTGTTTTATTTTTATGACACAATGAGTCCACGGATCATCTCAATTACTAATGGGATCCAATACCATAGCTAGAGTACATAAATGATACGGGAGGTACAAGACAGGGAACCTAAACGGAAGGCACCACTGCTTAAAGAACCTTTCTCCCAAAGGCGGCCTCAGCTGAGGCAAAAGTATCAAACTTGTAAAACTTTGAAAAAGTGTGAAGAGAGGATAAAGTTGCAGCCTTGCAAATCTGTTCCACAGAAGCTTCAATTTTGAATGCCAAAGAGGAAGCAACAGCCCTTGTGGAATGAGCCGTAACTCTCTCTGGAGGTTGCTGTCCAGCAGTCTCATATGCAAAACGGATGATACTCTTCAGCCAAAAAGAAAGGGAAGTAGCCGTAGCTTTCTGACCCTTGCGTTTTCCTGAAAAAAACATGAACAAAGAGGAAGACTGACGAAAATCCTTAGTCGCCTGTAGGTAAAACTTTAAAGCACGAACCACATTCAAATTATGTAAAAGAAATTCCTTCTGAGAAGGATTAGGACACAAGGAAGGAACAACAATCTCCTGGTTAATGTTCCTATCAGAAACAACCTTAGGAAGAAACTCTAACTTAGTACGCAAAACAACCTAAGGTAAGGAGATTCACACTGCAATGCCGAGAGTTCAGAGACTCTACAAGCAGAGGAAATAGCAACGAGAAATAAAACCTTCCAAGACAATAACTTAACATCTAAAGAATGCATAGGCTCAAACGGAGGCCGTTGGAGAACATTAAGAACTAAATTCAGACTCCAAGGAGGAGTAACTGGTTTGATCACAGGCCTAATTCTAACCAAGGCCTGACAAAAAGATTGAACATCTGGAACATCTGCCAGACGTTTATGCCACAAAATAGATAATTAGTGTTAGGACCAGTCTACTATGGGACACCTTGTAAGTGGTGACTGGCTTAGCAGAATATGATCATATTGTGTGACTAAGATCCTATTTCATTTAAAGGCATTTTTTACAGGCAAACATTTTTTTGCAGCATAAATATAAGTCAATATTATTGCGAGATGTTAATCCCAATTTTATTTGAACTATGTAAGTATATTTGGCAGATAGAAGTATATTTGTTTTTGCAGCTCAAATATAAGCCAATATTATTGCGAGATGTTTATCCCAATCTTATTAGAAGCTATGTAAGTATATTTGGCAGACAGAAGCATATACAAATATGCCATGAAAGAGTGGACTTAAGTGGTTGGATGTGCACCAATACTTTTTGTTGTTTTGTAATTGTTTTGGTCACTTAAGTAGCACTCCCACAATACGTGTGTTAAGATTAAACCGTCCTTTTGTGGTGTGCTTAACCAAAAAACCCCTTTGTTGTTACAAAATAGATAAAGCAGAGATTTGACCCTTTAAATAACTTGTCGATAATCCTTTCTCCAATCCTTCTTGGAGAAAAGACAAAATCCTAGGAATCCTAACTCTACTACATGAGTAACCCTTGGATCACACCAATATAGATATTTACAACAAATCTAATAATAAATCCTTTTGGTCACAGGTTTACGAGCCTGGATCATGGTCTCAATGACTGATTCAGAAAAACCCTACTTAAACAGAATTAAACGTTCAATCTCCAAGCAGTCAGCTTCAGAGAAACTAGATTTGGATGAAGGAAGGGTCCTTGAATTAGAAGGTCCTTCCTCAGCGGAAGACTCCAAGGTGGTTGAGAGGACATGTCAACCAGATCCGCATACTAAATCCTGCGAGACCAGGCCGGTTCAATGAGTATCACTGATGCCTTCTCCTGCTTGATTCGAGCAATCACCGAGGAAGAATCGCAAACGGAGGGAACAGGTAAGCTAGACTGAAGGTCCAAGGAACTGCCAAGGCATCTATTATTTCCACCTGGGGATCCCTGGACCTCGACCCGTATCTCGGGAGCTTGGCATTCTGACGCGATGCCATGAGATCTAATTCCGGCTGACCCCACTTGCGGATCAGGCTGGCAAACACTTCCGGATGGAGTTCCCACTCCCCCAGATGAAAAGTCTGCCTACTCAAGAAGTCCGCATCCCAGTTGTTCACCCCTGGGATGTGGATCGCCGACAGACAACAAGAGTGAGTCTCCGCCCACTGGATTATCTTGGATACCTCTCTCATCACTAAGGAACTACTCGTTCCTCCCTGATGATTGATGTAAGCTACTGACGTTATGTTGTCCGACTGAAAACCTGATGAACTGGACCGAAGCTGAGGCCAGGTCAGAAGAGCATTGAATATCGCCCTCAGCTCCAGAATATTTATAGGAAGAACAGACCCTGACTGAGTCCAAACTCCCTGGGCCTTTAGAGAGCCCCAGACTGCTCCCCACCCCAGAAGGCTAGCATCTGTTGTCACAATCGCCCAGAATGGACTGCGAAAGCAAGTTCCCTGGGAGAGATGATCCAGAGACAACCACCATTGAAGAGAATCTCTTGCCTCCTGCTTCAATAGTATCTGAGGAGACAAATTGGTATAATCCCCGTTGCATTGCCTGAGCATGCTTAACTGCAGAGGTCTGAAATGGAACCAAGCAAACGGAATGATGTCCACTGCCGACACCATCAGCCCGACTACCTCCATCCTGACTTCTGTCAGAAAGACCTTCATTGACAGAGAATCTGTTACAGTTCCCAAGAAAGTTACCCTTGTACTTGGGATAAGAGAGCTCTTTTGTAAATTTACCTTCCACCTGTGAGAACGAAGGAAGGATAACACCAAGCTCGTGTGAGATTCTGCTAGATGGAAGGACTGTGCCTGGACTAGAATGTCATCCAGATAAGGTGCCACAGCAATGCCTCGAGAACGAAGCACTGCTAACAGAGATCCCAGAACCTTTGTGAACACTCTGGGAGCAGTGGCAAGACCAAAAGGAAGAGCCACAAACTGAAAATGTTTGTCCAGAAATGCAAACCTTAGGAACTTGTGATGGTTCTTGTGAATGGGAACATGCAAGTACGCGTCCTTTAAGTCCACTGTTGTCATAAATTGACCATCCTGGATCAAAGGAAGAATGGAACGTATAGTTTTCATCTTGAAGTCGGTACCCTTAGGAACTAGTTTAGACTCTTGAAGTCTAAAATAGGCCTGAAAGTTCCCTCCTTCTTTGGAAAAACGAATAGGATGGAATAAAAACCCTGACCCTGTTCCCGCAAGGGAACGGGAGCAATCACCCCCAGATCAGAGAGGTCTCTTACACAATGTAAGAATGCCTTTTTGTCTGGTCTGCAGATAATCTTGAAAGTAGGAACCTTCCTCTGGGAGGAAAGCTCTTGAAATCCAACCTGTATCCCTGGGACACAATTTCTAATGCCCAGGGATCCTGAACATCTCGGATCCAGGCTTGAACGAAGAAGGAAAGTCTGCCCCCTACCAGATCCGGTCCCAGATCGGGGGCATGACCTTCATGCTGACTTGGATTCAATGGCAGGCTTCTTAGCCTGTTTTCCCTTATTCCAAGGCTGACTGGATCTCCACACAGGTTTGGACTGATCCTGTTTGGCAACGGTAGATGTTGAATTTCCTTTGAAATTACGAAAGGAACGAAAATTACTCTGGCGCCCCTTCGTCTTATGTCTCTTATCCTGAGGGAGGAAATGACCCTTACTTCCCGTGATATCAGAAATAATTTCCGATAGACCAGGACCAAATAAGGTCTTTTCCCTTATATGGAATAGCCAAAAGTTTGGACTTAGAGGAGATGTCCGCAGACCAAGGTTTCAGCCATAAGGCTCTGCGGGCCAAAATAGAAAAACCTGATATCTTAGCTCCCAGTTTGATCATTTGAAGGGAAGCGTCTGTGATAAAGGAATTAGCTAACTTGAGAACCTGTATCCTATCCTGAATCTCATCCAAGGATGTCTCCGTTCTGATAGCATCAGACAGGGCGTCAAACCAATATGCAGCCACACTGGTGATGGTAGCAATGCACATGGAAGGTTGCCATTGTAGACCCTGGTGTACGTACACCTTTTTTAGAAGGCCCTCTAATTTCTTGTCCATAGGAACTTTGGGGATAGTAGTCCTCTTGGCTAAAGTGGAAATAGCCCCTTCCACCTTAGGTACTGTTTGCCAAGCTTGCTTGATAGAGTGGCTATGGGAAACATCTTCTTGGAAATAGGAGATGGAGAAAAAGGAATACCCGGTTTCTCCCACTCCTTAGCAATAATCTCAGAGGCTCGATCAGGAACCGGAAAAACATCAGACGAGGAAGGAACCTTGAAATATCTGTTCAACTTACTGGATTTCTTAGGGATAACCACAACCGTAGAGTCGCTATAATCTAAAGTAGCTAAAACCTCCTTAAGTAATAGACGTAGGTGTTCCAGCTTAAATCTAAAAGATACCACCTCAGTATCAGCAAGAGGAAGTACCCCCGAATCTGAAATTTCTTTGTCAGATGCTACCACAGCTTCTTCTTCCTCAGGCATCTGAGAGGAAGACTCCGAAGCCGCAACAATTGCATCAGAAACCTCGCTTACTGAATGACTAGTCTGCCTCTTACGTTTACCCTGCAACATGGGAAAAGCAGATAGCGCATCAGAAATGGTAGAAGACATGAGAGATGCAATGTCTTTTAAAGTAACTCTAGTGGTAGTTACAGAGGAGCTGCAGGGCACTGCTTGTGAGGGTGGTAACACTTGGAGCGCTTGAGGAGAAAGTTGCGGCATACAATGTTCATCATTAGAGTCCTGAACAACATCCCCCTTAGAAGAAGTTGTCTCAGAAAACATCTTATTTTTAAAACTTATAGTACTTTCAATACAAGTAGGACAGAAAGGTATTGGTAATTCCACAAGAGCATCGCCACACAAAGAGCAAGGAACACTTTGCAAAGTCCCTTGATCCATATCTGCTCACACTTTAGTAAGATTCTAATAAAAAAAAAAAAAAATAATAAAGAATTTTTAATGTGCAAAAAAACTATACTGTGCCTTTAAATTTCAAAAGTGCAACTATTTTACTGCGCACTGCAATTTACTAAAAAAACAAATAGAACTAAACCCCCCAGTCACCTCCACACCTGCTGAGGCGCCTTACTCCAGAACGACCAGGAAGTTCCCCCAGCGCAACGGAAGACCTGGCAAGAAGCCCAGAACCGACTGAAGCAGTCAGGTCCTAGGAACACATGTCAATAGTAATAAACATGCATTCCTAGCAAACACAGACCGGAGCCTCCTCTCTTGCTGCCAAGACTGACTTCCTCTGAAGGCGAAAAACAGAACCGCCCATTGTGGGCGTGAACCAACCTGTCTTCTCCCCGGGAAGTATTAACCCCCTCGGAGAAGGAACCAAAAAGCAACAAACACACCACAGTAAATCAACAGAAATAAAGTAGACTGTCAAATGCTTATAAAAAATGTGAATAACGTTAGCACAGATTAACAGTGCTGTCCTGATAAGCTGTGGCTCCCCAGTGTTCAGACCAGCCCTCCAGTGTCCCACATATTGCTGCCTAGCACTCCTTCACGAACCAAGAGAGATAGTGCTATATAATAACGAGCCCCAGTACAGTGAAGCCCCTTTGAAATATAAAAAGCTAGTAGTGTGTGCCCCTCTTTTTTGAGCTCCTGAACAATGTCCCCAGAAAAAAGCACTTACCTCATAATTCTGCCGGACAGCAAGGCAGTTCACAGGTGTGAGAGGTCCTCTTCCTCACATAGACCTGTAGAAAAATGAAGACTGAGTCATATCCCTCAGACTATAGAAAAGTAGGGCAGTATTAAATATGGGAGGCTCAGTGAGAATTATGACTCACAAGTTCCCATTACTCTAAAGCCACCAAAGCTCTACTGAAGAGACTGGTATGAATAGGGTGACCATATTGCCGCTTTAAAAAGGGACACATATGAAAAATACATAAGTCAGGGTTCTTATACAAAACATTTCTTTAAACAGACCTGAAAACAGCCCTGACATATGTATATTTCATATGTGTCCCTTTTTAAAGCGGCAATATGGTCAGCCTAGGTATGGACTACGGCTACACCCTAGGACAAAGAAGCACAATCCTGTACCACTTAAAAAATAACAAACTCTTGATTGAAGAATCTATTCTAACACCTCACTTTGCCACTTCCTAACACTAATGCAGGCAAAGAGAATGACTGGAGTGGGAGGGAAGGGAGGAGCTATTTAAAAGCTCTGCTGTGATGCTCTTTGCCGCCTCCTGCTGACCAGAAGGTGAATATCCCATTAGTAATTGAGATGACCCGTGGACTCATTGTGTCATAAAAAAGAAAAGCAGTGTCTTTTAATGTGTTAAGTGCATGGTCTCCCCAACTGGAAGAAAAAGCACTTACCTGCTCCACTGTCTGGCATGTAGACAGTAACAAGGTATGAGAAGACACAGTTCTTCACAGAGTTTTTTGAAAAAGCAAGAACAGATTATCCAACTCTGGCTTTCTAAACTATGGCAGCAATTGTTAGGAACTTGTAAAGAGGTACTTACTGCGTTTTCCTAACTGCTTTAAAGCCACCACAACCCAACTGCAAGGAATGACGTGGAATACGGCTATATACCAAAACTTGCTTGTAGAGGAAATAAAAAAAAAACTTCAAACACCTAAACTTCATCGCCTCCATGCACCGAAGGTAAAGAGAATGACTGGGGGTTGTGGGTAGGGGAGTGATACTTAGCAGTTTAACTGTGGTATCTTTGCCTCCTCTGCTGGCCAGGAGTGATATTTCCAACAGTAATTACTCAAGCTGTGGACTCACCATATCTTAGGAAAGAAATTACCATTTTTGTAAGTCTGTTTATTGTGAATCAGGTTTTTTGTTTCATTATCTCTAAATACATTAATATCATTGTTAACCAACTTTATACATGTATTTACACTTGCATTTGTTGTATATGGTAGAAAAGTACTTTTTTTCTTTAGTCCCAATTTTTTTTAGTGGCCAGTCCATGTTATATTCAATTTAATGAGTATCCCTGACGTTACTATCCTGTGCAAACCATACTTTTAATTACCATTGGAAAAGAACTTTTGCAAGGTCTTTATTAGCTAAAAAAAAAATTGTTTTTGCAAATGGACAAAATTATAATCCGTTGTTCAAAAGATTGTACTCACTTTGTGTCAGTTCAAACTGTTGGTGGGATTACTTGTGGGACTGATGTTTCCCTCTCCCGTACGATCTCCTGGTAAGTTGTGACTTCTCTCTGGTGCTTTGTTTGTGTTTGTAGCCCCCTCCCCTGCGATTTCTTCTCCACTGCCCTCCAGAGGGAAGATGATCTATTCCAATGAACTGTCTGATGTTCTTGTCTTACCTCCTTGATGTAATCTTCTAGATTGCCGGTTATTGGTTCTTCGTCCCTCCCCTTTGGTTTGTTATTTTCTACGGGTCTCCATGGTGACCGAGACGCCACTTATACGCTCTGCCTGCAGGTAATCACTTTCACTTCCCGCTGAAAACTTTAATCTTTTCTTGTATTGTAGGTCCTTTTGTAGTGCTGTTACTTTTTCTTCAAATTGTTTCTCCATTTCCTCTGCTTGAATTAACTTGGAAAATTCTTCTTTACTTATTTTAATCTTTTCCTCCTTGTTATCGTTGTGACCCCACTGTGAGCACTATAATATCGTAGGAGCATTTATTTAATATTGCCTCATATTTATCACAAGTCTTTGTTGTTCTTTAGCCGAGTTGGGCAGGTGCTCATATGGAGACCCATTTGAATTATTTTAACTCTATAGTATTCAGATAGAGTTATAGCATGTAAATCCCACTTCATATTTTTGTATTTCAAAGCTTCATATTCCTTACTTAGACTCTCAACCTGGGCAGCTCTTAAAAAGTCTCTTGAGCCTCTTGTTCATGCAGTAATACGTACTGCATCTATATCTGTGAAAGCAAAGATTTTTGAGCCGTCCGTTGCAGTTCCTCTCTCGTGCTGCACGCAGCCAAGCTGAATATACAACATATGCTTTCAGGATGTTACAGAGGCTAACTAGTATGCGGTGCAGGTGAAGACACAGGACCCAGCTTTAGTCCATTCTTGTACAACCATCGAACAGAATCTCCACAGCACCTAAGTACTTTAATTATCCTTTATTAGGCACATACAAGACAATTCAAGCTGCAATAACTAATCGTTATAATCGATTATGAAAATAGTTGTCAATGAATCTCATAATCAATTAATTGGTTTGCAATAAGTTGGTCTGCGCACGACACCAAGTGCTTTACTCCAGTGAGCTTATGCACTTGGTATTGTATTTTATGGTTATGCCTTTAGCCTAAAGGACGTCTACAGACATTTACTTTTCACTTTTTCAGGACAGTATAAGTTTCAACTACTCCTGGCTTATGTGCAACCCAGATATAATAGGAGTCATCATTTTTACATGAAAACAGGTGATTTTGGACTATGCTTTGCATGATATAGTACAGAGCTTGTTATTTACACCTAGCCCTAGCTTGATGAGTTATTTGAATTGATGTGCACTATTATCTATTTGCACAATTATTAGCAAATTGCTTGCTGTTGCTGATAATATGTACTGTATAGATAAATGTAGATGGCTTTGTCTTGTTATTGATATAAATTCCTTAGCGTTTTTGACTTTTTTTTAATTTATTTTTTAATAATTTGTGATAATATGTACTAGATTCAACCTCTATAAGTATATATCATATATTTGTAACACTCACTATGTGGATTTTATTTAAAATATAGGAAACAATTTTTTTTTTTATCCAATTAATTAATCAAAATAATAATCGTCCGGTTAATTGATTATGAAAATAATCGTTAGTTGCAGCCTTAAAGGGACACTGTACTCAAAAATTTTCTTTCGTTATTCAGATAGAGCATGCATTTTTAAGCAACTTTCTAATTTACTCCTATTATCAAATTTTCTTCATTCTCTTGGTATCTTTATTTGAAAAGCAAGAATGTAAGTTTAGATGCCGGCCCATTTTTGGTGAACAACCTGGGTTGTCCTTGCCGATTGGTCAGCACCAATAAACTAGTGCTGTCCATGGTCCTGAATCAAATATTTTCTGGCTCCTTAGCTGAACTGCCTTCTTTTTCAAATAAAGATAGCAAGAGAACAAATTAAAATTGATAATAGAAGTAAATTAGAAAGTTGCTTAAAATTGCATGCTCTATCTGAATCATGAAAGAAAAAAAATTTGGGTTCAGTGTCCCTTTAAATACAATGTTGTGTTTTCAGATTAATCCCTTACATCAGTGGTTCTCAACCCAAGTGACCTCAAGGCCCGGTAAATTTCAGCCGGACATGTCCAGGGCCCAGGAGTCATAATAATAATAATATATATATATATATATATATATATACACACACACATATACATATATATATTTTGTATTTTATTTATACTGCCGCTACATGCCCAGGACCCTCGCATATGTGTAATGGCACTCTGAAAGGCCTGCCTGGTATTCCTGATATGTGGAGTGGTGGGCCTGTCAAGAGTATGTAGTGGGGGCATGTTGGGTCATGGCCCACCAGCAGGGCTGTCACGGCCCGGCACCGGGCCACGGCTCAAGCTTAAATTTAAAATTTGAAATGTCTGAGTCCAGTTTATTTGGATCAGAACCGTCACCCACAGAATGAAGCTCTCCGTCTTCACGTTCTGCAAACTGTGACGCAGTATCAGACATGGCCCTTGCATTATCAGCGCACTCTGTTCTCATCCCAGAGTGATCACGTTTACCTCTTAGTTCTGGTAGTTTAGCCAAAACTTCAGTCATAACAGTAGCCATATCTTGTAATGTGATTTGTAATGGCCGCCCAGATGCACTCGGCGCTACAATATCACGCACCTCCTGAGCGGGAGATGCAGGTACTGACACGTGAGGCGAGTTAGTCGGCATAACTCTCCCCTCGTTGTTTGGTGAAATATGTTCAATTTGTACAGATTGACTATTTTTTAAAGTAGCATCAATACATTTAGTACATAAATTTCTATTGGGCTCCACTTTGGCATTAACACATATAGCACAGAGATATTCCTCTGAATCAGACATGTTTAACACACTAGCAAATAAACAGCAACTTGGAAATACTTTTCAAAGTAATTTACAAATAATATGAAAACGAACTGTGCCTTTAAGAAGCACAGAAAATATTATAACAGATAAAATAATTAAGTTATAGCATCAATCTTTGTCAGAATATACAGTTTTAGCAAAGGATTGTTCCCCTCAGCAAATGATAACTAACCCAGGCAGCAGAAAAAAATACACAAATAAACGTTTTTTATATCACAGTCAATACAATCAGCACAGCTCTGCTGTGAATGATTACTTCCCTCAAAAAAGACTCTTGAGATCCCTGAACTCTGTAGAGATGAACCGGATCATGCAGGAAGAAAATGAACCTCTGACTGAGTTTTTCTGATGCATAGTGAAAGCACCAAAATGGCCCCTCCCCCACACACATAACAGTGAGAGGGATCAATGAACTGCTCTAATTTAAATCAAAACTATTGCCAAGTGGAAAAAAAGTGCCCAAAACATTTTTTCACCCAGTACCTCAGAGAAAAAAACGTTTTTACATGCCAGCAAAAAAACGTTTTACCTCAATAATTAATTGTCATTTAAAACCTATTGCAAGTCCCTGCAAAATAGGTTAAGTCTATGTATACAGTTTAAAAGCCAGAGAAGTACCATTTCCCAGAAAACTGAAGTGTAAAATATACATACATGACAGCCTGATATCAGCTACATCTACTGCATTCAAGGCTGAGTTTACATTATAACGGTATGGCAGGATTTTCTCATCAATTCCATGTCAGAAAATAATAAACTGCTACATACCTCTTTGCAGATTAATCTGCCTGCTGTCCCCTGATCTGAAGTTTACCTCTCCTCAGATGGCCGAGAAACAGCAATATGATCTTAACTACTCCGGCTAAAATCATAGAAAAACTCAGGTAGATTCTTCTTCAAATTCTACCAGAGAAGGAATAACACACTCCGGTGCTATTATAAAATAACAAACTTTTGATTGAAGATATAAAAACTAAATATATCACCATAGTCCTCTCACACATCCTATCTAGTCGTTGGGTGCAAGAGAATGACTGGAGGTGACGTAGAGGGGAGGAGCTATATAGCAACTCTGCTGGGTGAATCCTCTTGCACTTCCTGTAGGGGAGCAGTTAATATCCCACAAGTAATGATGACCCGTGGACTGATCACACTTAACAGAAGAAATGGCATGCTCTATCTGAATCCTGAAAGAAAAAATTTGGGTTCAGTGTCCCTTTAAAGGGACAGTCAAGTCCAAAAAAACCTTTCATGATTCAAATAGGGCATGTAATTTTAAACAACTTCCAATTTACTTTTAGAACCAATTTTGCTTTGTTCCCTTGGTATTCTTAGTTGAAAGCTAAACCTAGGAGGTTCATATGCTAAATTCTTAGACCTTGAAGACTGCCTCTAATCTGAATGCATTTTGACCACTAGAGGGCATTAGTTCATGTATTTCATATAGATAACATTGAGCTCATGCACGTGAAGTTACCCTTGAGCGAGCACTGATTGGCTAAAATGCAAGTCTGTCAAAAGAACTGAAATAAGGGGGAAGTTTGCAGAGGCATAGATACAAGGTAATCACAGAGGTAAAATGTGTATTTCTATAAAAGTGTTGGTTATGCAAAACTGGGGAATTGGTAATAAAGGGATTATCTTTCTTTTTAAACAATCAAAATTCTGTTGTTGACTGTCCCTTTAACTTGAACAGATATTCAGATATACATGTATTCAAATTATCCCTACTAGTTAGTATCTATTGTATAAATCACCATCCTTTTTAATTGCACAAAAATAATTACAGTAAAAAATTATTTAAATATTAAAAAAAATATTGACTATTCATAGTCCCTGTTGAGGCCCTTAGGGATCATCGAGTCCAATTTATATATCCAGAATAAATGTTCATTTATTTACATTGGAGAGACGACATGTAAAATTAGGGACAAAATGTCCCAACATCGCTCAAATGTAAGATGCTAGAATCTTGAGGCACCTCTTTCAAGTCACTTTTTTTTATTTTTATAAAGGACATCAGGTTAACCAATTGGCAGGTAATAGATAGTATACAGGAACAAAGAAGTGGAGCAGATAGGGCTAAAATTAATTAATAAAACAGAAAGAAATGTTCTGGATATATGTTGGACTCGATGATCCCTAAGGGCCTCAACCGGGACCATGAATGGTCAATATTTTTGTAATATTTTAGTAACTTTTTACTGTAATTATTTTGTGCAATTAAAAAGGATATTGATAAATACAATAGATAGTAAATAGTAGGGATAATTTAAATAAATGTATATCTGAATATCTGTTCAAGTTAAAGGGACACTAAACTATTTTTTTTTTTCTTTAAAGATTCAGATAGAGAATACAATTTTAAACAACTTTCCAATTTACTTCTATTATTTAATGTGCTTCCTTTGCTTGTTATCCTTTGCTTAAAAGTTTATCTAGGCAAGTTCAGCAGCAGCAAAGAACATAGATTCTAGCTGTTGATTGGTGGCTGCAGATATACAACAATTGTCATTGGCTCACCCATGTGTTCAGTTAGAAACCAGTAGTGCATTGCTGCTCATTCAACAAATGATACCAGGAGAATAAAGCAAATTAGATAATAGAAGTAAATTAGAAAGTTGTTTAAAAGTATATTCTCTATCTGGATCAAGAATGAAAAAATGTTGGGGTTCATGTCCCTTTAAGTAATATGACAATGTTTTAAAATATCTAGAATTAGAAAATTGTGTTTTATTAGATGGCCACTAGATGGTGCTATTGCAACCTAGTGGTGCAAAAACATAAAAAACATAATTTATGTAAGAACTTACCTGATAAATTCATTTCTTTCATATTGGCAAGAGTCCATGAGCTAGTGACATATGGGATATACAATCCTACCAGGAGGGGCAAAGTTTCCCAAACCTCAAAATGCCTATAAATACACCCCTCACCACACCCACAATTCAGTTTAACGAATAGCCAAGAAGTGGGGTGATAAAGAAAGGAGTAGAAAGCATCAACAAAGGAAATTTGGAAATAATTGTGCTTTATACAAAAAAAATCATAACCACCATAAAAAGGGTGGGCCTCATGGACTCTTGCCAATATGAAAGAAATGAATTTATCAGGTAAGTTCTTACATAAATTATATTTTCTTTCATGTAATTGGCAAGAGTCCATGAGCTAGTGACATATGGGATATCAATACCCAAGATGTGGAGACTTCCACTCAAGAGTCACTAGAGAGGGAGGGACTAAAACAAAAACAGCCATATTCCGCTGAGAAAATAATCCACAACCCAAAAATAAGTTTATTTTCACTTTTGAAAGAAAAAAACTTAAAACAAAAAGCAGAAGAATCAAACTGAAACAGCTGCCTGAAGAACTTTTCTACCAAAAACTGCTTCCGAAGAAGCAAATACATAAAAATGGTAGAATTTAGTAAATGTATGCAAAGAGGACCAAGTGGCTACTTTGCAAATCTGATCGACTGAAGCTTCATTCTTAAAAGCCCATGAA
Source organism: Bombina bombina (assembly GCF_027579735.1). Taxonomy (NCBI): domain Eukaryota; kingdom Metazoa; phylum Chordata; class Amphibia; order Anura; family Bombinatoridae; genus Bombina; species Bombina bombina. The sequence goes on along the minus strand of NC_069499.1, from coordinate 984,642,880 downwards.
GTAGAGACTGATCTAGTAGAATGAGCTCTAATTCTCTGAGGCGGGGTTTGACCCGACTCCAAATAAGCTTGATGAATCAAAAGTTTCAATCAAGAATCGAAGGAAACAGCAGAAGCTTTCTGACCTTTCCTAGGACCCGAAAATAAAACAAATAGACTAGAAGTCTTCCTGAAATTTTTAGTAGCTTCCACATAATATTTCAAAGCTCTTACCACATCCAAAGAATGTAAGGATCTCTCCAAAGAATTCTTAGGATTAGGACATAAGGAAGGGACAACAATTTCTCTACTAATGTTGTTAGAATTCACAACCTTAGGTAAAAATTGAAAAGAAGTCTGCAAAACTGCCTTATCCTGATGAAAAATCAGAAAAGGAGACTCACAAGAAAGAACAGATAGCTCAGAAACTCTTCTAGCAGAAGAGATAGCCAAAAGGAACAACACTTTCCAAGAAAGTAGTTTAATGTCCAAAGAATGCATAGGTTCAAAAGGAGGAGCCTGTAAAGCCCTCAGAACCAAATTAAGACTCCAAGGAGGAGAAATTGACTTAATGACAGGCTTAATACGAACTAAAGCCTGTACAAAACAGTGTATATCAGGAAGTATAGCAATTTTTCTGTGAAATAAAACAGAAAGAGCGGAGATTTGTCCTTTCAAGGAACTTGCAGACAAACCCTTATCCAGACCATCCTGAAGAAACTGCAAAATTCTAGGAATTCTAAAAGAATGCCAGGAGAATTTATGAGAAGAACACCATGAAATGTAAGCCTTCCAAACTCTATAATAAATCTTCCTAGAGACAGATTTACGAGCTTGTAACATAGTATTAATCACTGAATCAGAGAAACCTCTATGACTTAGAACTAAGCGTTCAATTTCCATACCTTCAAATTTAATGATTTGAGATCCTGATGGAAAAACGGACCTTGAGATAGTAGGTCCGGCCGTAACGGAAGTGGCCAAGCGGGCAACTGGACATCTGAACCAGATCCGCATACCAAAACCTGTGTGGCCATGCTGAAGCCACCAGCAATACAAAAGACTCTTCCATGATGATTTTGGAAATCACTCTTGGAAGAAGAACTAGAGGCAGGAAGATGTAAGCAGGTTGATAACACCAAGGAAGTGTCAGCGCATCCACTGCTTCCGCCTGAACATCCCTGGACATGGACAGGTATCTGGGAAGTTTCTTGTTTAGATGAGAGGATCTCTGGAAGCCCCCACATCTGAACAATCTGAGAAAACACATCTGGATGGAGAGACCACTCCCCTGGATGTAAAGTCTGGCGGCTGAGATAATCCGCCTCCCAATTGTCTACACCTGGGATATGCACCGCAGAGATTAGACAGGAGCTGGATTCCGCCCAAGCAAGTATCCGAGATACTTCTTTCATAGCTTGGGACTGTGAGTCCCACCCTGATGATTGACATAAGCCATAGTTGTGATATTGTCTGTCTGAAAACAAATGAACGGTTCTCTCTTTAGTAGAGGCCAGAACTGAAGAGCCCTGAGAATTGCACGGAGTTCTAAAATATTTATTGGTAATCTCGCCTCTTGAGATTTCCAAACCCCTTGTGCTCTCAGAGACCCCTAAACGGCTCCCCAACCTGAAAGACTCGCATCTGTTGTGATCACAGTCCAGGTTGGGCGAACAAAAGAAGCCCCTTGAACCAAACAATGGTGATCTATCCACCATGTCAGAGAGTGTCGTACATTGGGATTCAAGGATATTAATTGTGATATCTTTGTATAATCCCTGCACCATTGATTCAGCATACAAAGCTGTAGAGGTCTCATGTGAAAACGAGCAAAGGGGATTGCGTCTGATGCTGCAGTCATGAGACCTAAAACTTCCATGCACATAGCCACTGAAGGGAATGACTGAGACTGAAGGCGCCGGCAGGCTGCAACCAATTTTAAACGTCTCTTGTCTGTTAGAGACAGAGTCATGGACACTGAATCTATCTGGAAACCTAAAAAGGTGACCCTTGTCTGAGGAATCAAGAAACTTTTTGGTAAATTGATCCTCCAACCATGTTTCCGAAGAAACAACACTAGTTGATTCGTGTGAGATTCTGCAGTATGTAAAGACTGAGCTAGTACCAAGATATCGTCCAAATAAGCAAACACCGCAATACCCTGTTCTCTGATTACAGATAGTAGGGCACCCAGAACTTTTGAAAAGATTCTAGGAGCTGTTGCTAGGCCAAATGGAAGAGCAACAAATTGGTAATGCTTGTCTAGAAAAGAGAATCTCAGAAACTGAGTGTTCTGGATGAATCGGAATATGAAGGTATGCATCCTGCAAGTCTATTTTGGACATATAATGTCCTTGCTGAACAAAAGGCAGAATAGTCCTTATAGTCACCATCTTGAAAGTTGGTACTCTTACATAACGATTCAAAATTTTCAGATCCAGAACTGGTCTGAACAAATTTTCTTTCTTTGGTACAATGAATAGGTTTGAATAAAACCCCAAACCTTGTTCCTGAAGAGGAACTGGCATGATTACCCCTGAAGACTCCAGGTCTGAAACACACTTCAGAAAAGCCTGAGCTTTTACTGGATTTACAGGAATGTGTGAGAGAAAAAAATCTTCTCACAGGAGGTCTTACTTTGAATCCTATTCGATACCCTTGAGAGACAATGCTCTGAATCCAATGATTTTGGACAGATTTTATCCAAAAATCCTTGAAAAACCTTAATCTGCCCCCTACCAGCTGAGCTGGAATGAGGGCTGCACCTTCATGCGGACTTAGGGGCAGACTTTGGTTTCCTAAATGGCTTGGATTTATTCCAATTTGAGGAAGGCTTCCAACTGGAAGCAGATTCCTTGGGAGGAGGATTGAGTTTTTGTTCCTTATTCTGACGAAAGGAACGAAAACGGTTAGAAGCCTTAGATTTACCCTTAGGTTTTTTATCCTGAGGCAAAAAAACTCCTTTTCCTCCAGTGATAGTTGAAATAATAGAATCCAACTGAGAACCAAATAAATTATTACCTTGGAAAGAAAGAGATAGTAATCTAGATTTAGATGTCATATCAGCATTCCAAGATTTAAGCCACAAAGCTCTTCTAGCTAATACAGCTAAAGACATGGATCTAACATCAATTTTGATAATATCAAAAATGGCATCACAAATAAAATGATTAGCATGTTGCAGTAAGCGAACAATGCTAGATATGTCAGAATCCAATTCATGTTGCGCTAAGTTTTCCAACCAGAAAGTTGATGCAGCCGCAACATCACTCAAAGAAATAGCAGGTCTGAGAAGATGACCTGAATATAAATAGGCCTTCCTTAGATAAGATTCAAGCTTCCTATCTAAAGGATCCTTAAAGGAAGTGCTATCTTCCATAGGAATAGTGGTACGTTTAGCAAGAGTAGAAATAGCCCCATCAACTTTGGGGATCTTTTCCCAAAACTCTATAGATTTTGCTGGTAAAGGATACAATCTTTTAAACCTTGAAGAAGGAACAAAGGAAGTACCTGGCTTATTCCATTCCCTAGAAATCATATCAGAAATAGCCTCAGTAATGGGAAAAACACCTGGGGAAACCACAGGAGGTTTAAAAACAGCATTTAAACGTTTATTAGACTGAACGTCAATAGCACTGGTTACCTCAATATCCAAAGTAATTAACACTTCTTTTAATAAAGAAAGCATATACTCTATTTTAAATAAATAAGTAGATTTGTCAGTGTCAATATCTGAGGAAGGATCTTCTGTTTCAGATAGATCCTCAGCAGAAGAGGATGAATTATTATGTTGTTGGTCATTTGAAATTTCATCAGCTAAATGAGAAGTTTTAAAAGACCTTTTACGTTTATTAGAAGGTGGAAATGTAGACACAGCCTTCATAATAGATTCAGAAACAAATTCTTTAAAATTTACAGGTATATCATGCACATTAGAAGTTGAAGGAACTGCAACTGGCAATGTACTATTACTGATAGAAACACTATCTGCATGTAAATGTTTATCATGACAACTATTACAAATGACATTCGGTGGAATAATTTCTACAATTTTGCAACAAATGCACTTAGCTTTGGTAGAACCGATGTCAGGCAACAATGTTCCAGCAGAAACTTCAGAGACAGAATCGGATTGGGACATCTTGCTCAATGTAAAAGAAAAAACAACATCTAAAGCAAAATTATCTATTTCCTTAAATGACAGTTTCAGGAATGGGAAAAAAATGCAAAAGCATAGGCCTCTTGATAGAGAAGAAAGCAGGAGGCAAACATGAATGGGGTATTGAAATAATGAAAAAAATTTGGCGCCAAGTATAACGCACAACGTAACGTAAACTTTTTTGGCGCCAAAAATGACCGGAAATGACACACTTGCGTCACTAATGACGCCGCTGTGTGAAAGGTCTCAACGTCACGTATGACGCCGGAAATGACGAAGTTGCGTCAAAAAACGTAATTTCCCGCGCCAAAAAAGTTTGCGCCAAAAATGACGCAATAAAGTCTAACATTTGACGCACCCGCGGGCCTAATACCCGCAAATGCAAAAGTAGTCAAAATTGAAAAAGACTAACCGCAAATATGAAACTGACAGTCTGCAGAAGGAAATACATTAACCTGACTCATGGCAAATATAAGTACAATACATATATTTAGAACTTTATATAATTTGCATAAAGTGCCAAACCATAGCTGAGAGTGTCTTAAGTAATAAAAACATACTTACCAAAAAGACACCCATCCACATATAGCAGATAGCCAAACCAGTACTAAAACAGTTCTTTAGTAGAGGTAATGGTAAATTGAGAGTATATTGTCGATCTGAAAAGGGAGGTAGGAGATGAATCTCTACGACCGATAACAGAGAACCAAAAAAAAAACCCCCGTTAGGGAAATCATCGTATTCAATAGGTGATACTCCCTTCACGTCCCTCTGACATTCGCTGTACTCTGAGAGGAATCGGGCTTCAACAATGCTGAGAAGCGCATATCAACGTAGAAATCTTAGCACAAACATACTTCACCACCTCCATAGGAGGCAAAGCTTGTAAAACTGAATTGTGGGTGTGGTGAGGGGTGTATTTATAGGCATTTTGAGAAACTTTGCCCCTCCTGGTAGGATTGTATATCCCATATGTCACTAGCTCATGGACTTTTGCCAATTACATGAAAGAAACAAAATTTATGCTTACCTGATAAATTTCTCTCTCTGGTGGTGTATCCAGTCCACGGGTTCATCCATTACTTGTGGGATATTCTCCTTCCCAACAGGAAGTTGCAAGAGGACACGCACAGCAGAGCTGTCTATATAGCTCCTCCCCTAACTGCCACCCCCAGTCATTCGACTGAAGACAAGCAAGAAAAAGGAGAAACTATAGGGTGCAGTGGTGACTGTAGTTTAAAAATAAAAAACACCTGCCTTAAAGTGACAGGGCGGGCCGTGGACTGGATACACCACAAGAGAAAGAAATTTATCAGGTAAGCATAAATTTTGTTTTCTCTTGTAAGGTGTATCCAGTCCACGGGTTCATCCATTACTTGTGGGATACCAATACCAAAGCTTTAGGACACGGATGAAGGGAGGGACAAGGCAGGAACTTAAACAGAAGGCACCACTGCCTGCAAGACCTTTCTCCCAAAAATAGCCTCCAAGGAAGCAAAAGTATCAAATTTGTAGAATTTAGAAAAAGTATGAAGCGAAGACCAAGTCGCCGCCTTACAAATCTGTTCAACAGAGGCCTCATTTTTAAAAGCCCATGTGGCAGCTACCGCTCTAGTGGAATGAGCTGTAATTCTTTCAGGAGGCTGCTGGCCAGCAGTCTCATAAGCTAAACGGATTATGCTTCTCAGCCAAAAAGAAAGAGAAGATGCCGAAGCCTTTTGGCCTCTCCTCTGTCCAGAGTAGACAACAAACAATGCAGATGTTTGACGAAAATCCTTAGTAGCTTGTAAATAAAACTTTAAAGCACGAACCATATCAAGATTGTGTAATAGACGTTCCTTCTTTGAAGAAGGATTAGGACACAGTGACGGAACAACAATCTCCTGATTGATATTCTTATTAGATACCACCTTAGGAAGAAACCCAGGTTTGGTACGCAAAACTACCTTATCTGCATGGAAGATCAGATAAGGGGAATCACACTGTAAGGCAGATAACTCTGAAACTCTTCGAGCCAAAGAGATAGCTACCAAAAACAGAACTTTCCAAGATAAAAGTTTGATATCTAGAGGTTCAAACGGAACCCCTTGAAGAACTTTAAGAACTAAATTTAAACTCCATGGCGGAGCAACAGGTTTAAACACAGGCTTGATTCTAACTAAAGCCTGACAAAACGCCTGAATGTCTGGAACATCTGCCAGACGCTTGCGCAGAAGAATAGACCGAGCAGAAATCTGTACCTTTAAGGAACTAGATGACAATCCCTTCTCCAATCCTTCTTGGAGAAAGGATAATATCCTAGGAATCCTGACTTTACTCCATTATTAACCCTTGGATTCACACCAATGAAGATATTTACACCATATCTTATGATAGATTTTCCTGGTGACAGGCTTTCGAGCCTGAATTAAGGTATCAATGACCGACTCGGAGAAACCACGTTTTGATAAAATCAATCGTTCAATCTCCAAGCAGTCAGCCACAGAGAAATTAGATTTGGATGTTTGAATGGACCTTGGAGTAGAAGGTCCTGCCTCAGCGGCAGAGTCCATGGTGGAAGGGATGACATGTCCACCAGATCTGCATACCAAGTCCTGCGTGGCCACGCAGGTGCTATCAAAATCACTGAAGCTCTCTCCTGCTTGATCTTGGCAATCAGACGAGGGAGGAGAGGGAATGGTGGGAATACATAAGCCAGGCCGAAGGACCAGGGCACTGCTAGAGCATCTATCAGCGCTGCCTGGGGATCCCTTGACCTGGACCCGTAACAAGGAAGCTTGGCGTTCTGACGAGACGCCATCAGATCCAGTTCTGGTTTGCCCCATAGTTGAATCAGCTGGGCAAATACCTCCAGATGGAGCTCCCACTCCCCCGGATGAAAAGTCTGCCAACTTAGAAAATCCGCCTCCCAGTTCTCTACTCCTGGGATATGGATAGCTGAGAGATGGCAAGAGTGAACCTCTGCCCATAGAATTATCTTTGAAACCTCCAACATTGCCAGGGGGCTTCTTGTTCCCCCCTGATGGTTGATATAGGCTACAGTCGTGATATTGTCCGACTGAAATCTGATGAACCTGACCGCAGCTAGTTGAGGCCAAGCCTGAAGAGCATTGAATATCGCTCTCAGTTCCAGAATGTTTATCGGAAGGAGGGCTTCCTCCTGAGTCCACGAACCCTGAGCCTTCAGGGAGTTCCAGACTGCGCCCCAGCCCAGAAGGCTGGCATCTGTCGTCACTATAGTCCACTCTGGCCTGCGGAAACTCATTCCCCTGGACAGATGGACCCGAGATAACCACCAGAGAAGAGAATCCCTGGTCTCTTGATCCAGATTTAGCAGAGGGGACAAATCTGTGTAATCCCCATTCCAACGATTGAGCATGCAAAGTTGCAGTGGTCTGAGATGTAGGCGGGCAAACGGAACTATGTCCATTGCCGCTACCATTAGGCCGATTACTTCCATACACTGAGCCACTGATGGTCGAGAAGTGGAATGAAGAGCACGGCAGGAAGTTAGAAGCTTTGATAACCTGACCTCTGATAGAAACATTTTCATTTCTACTGAATCTATCAGTGTTCCTAGGAAGGAAACTCTTGTGAGAGGGGAGAGAGAACTCTTTTCTTCATTCACCTTCTACCCGTGAGACCTCAGAAAGGCCAGAACAATGTCCGTATGGGACTTGGTGATTTGAAAAGTCGACGACTTTTTTGACATACAAGCTTTTTGTAGCGCTTTTATTCAATTTTACAGTTGTGCTGGATTTACCTAGACTTTTGGGAATTTCTTATTGTGAAATCCCCACTTCCTTTTCTATGTTGTTCTCATATGTATCTTTCTAGGAAGCACCTGTTCTCTAGTTAATTACTTATTAGTGTGCAACTCTCACCTTTTGTGTTTCTTTTGTTTACTATATCCATTAGCTCCAAATAAGAGTATTTTTTACCTTGGAGTTTCTGAGTTTGCACCTTCTAAAAATATTGAAATATTAATTACAAGGCATTGTTTCATTGTTATAAAAATTATTTTAATGATTAAAAGCTTTGTTGCCAAATCACAATTTTGAGACCCTATATTTATATATATTTCTCTTAAATATGGCATTCAAATTATCGGATGAACGTTGGTCTACTGATATTAATGAAGCCTTTACAATGACTGGAGATGTGCAGATAGAGGGAGACGATGAGGCCATACATGATGTTGTTTCTGCATTCAAATTGTACAAGAAAAAATTGACAAAACAAATAAAAATTAAATGGGAACATCAAAGTCTTACTAACTATTTAAAGATGGAGATAATTCCTAGAGGTCTGAGAATCCGCCTAGACCCCGGCATTAACTTGCGAGGTGTAGATGCGGATAATGAATTTATGGCTAAATGGAATGAAATATTAACAAAATGCTCACTTGATCTGATTGCATTAATAATAGAGGAAGATGGTAAAAAACTGGAAAAATGTAAAAAAGATGTGGATGATGTGTACGAATGTTTGCACAAATTTGAAAATGACACATTTGAGAAATTAAATAAAGAGACACAAAAACTTATAGAAAAATTACAAGGGGAATTAAAAACACGTAAGAGGAGGAAATTAATAAGAGATCAGGAAGACTATAGGAGAAATAAAATCTATATATATAGGAATAGAATTAACACAAGAAATTACTATGATTCAGGTACAGATAATTCTGATATGGATTCTGATGGTGAAAATAAAAATAATGATTCAAATAACCAACGTATGCACCCTTTAGGGGTAGGACTAGACGAGGTGGGAGGAGGAGGCACGGGAGGGCAATCCCAAGAGAGGAGAGAAGGAAGAGGGAGGGGGAACAGACGACATCAGGGACAATATATGATGACCAGAAATCGTATGAGATACAACTAGAAGAGGAAAGTGACTCACTTCTAGGCCCACACCCCTCTCATAAAATGGGTATTGTCAACCTTTCCTCATTCCCCCTAAATCGCGAACATATAAAGGTACTGGAAAAGGGACTTCGTTTTTGCCCTTCTAATAGTCTAGATCTATTTGAGGTCACCAAGGACTTACATCTTTTTGCGAGAAAACTTGCTTTAAAAAAGATAATGACGCCAAAAATACAAGTAGATCTGGCCTGTAGAAAAGAGAGAGATACTCTGGATTGTCTGGAGACTCTTCTCTACGAACAGAGTAATGAAATTACAGATATCCTTCCAAAAACAGATTTAAAGAAAAAATCTACTTACATGCCCTCTTTTTCTTCCATTCCAAATATTTCGGTTTTTGTTCAAAATGTCTCCCAGGAGTTGACACAAATTCAAACTACAAAGATTGTCAATGATAATCTTACTAAATCTGAACGTAGAGCCCTTAAAGAACTGATTAATCATCAGGAATTGGTCATAAAACCGGCCGACAAGGGGGGTAATGTTGTCATTCTTACTCAAGAATACTACATCAAAGAGGCAATGCGGCAATTACTTGATGAAACACAATATGCCAAATCTTCTTTTGAAGAATATCATAGATCTCACAATGAACTTCTTTTTTTACTAAATGAAGCACGTAGAAATAATTTGATTACAAGCCAAGAGTTTGGCTTCCTGTATACTCACAAACCAAAAACACCAGTTTTCTACTGGATACCAAAGTTACATAAATCCATTAAAAATCCACCTGGACGCCCCATCATCTCTGGAATGGGGGGCCCCACTGAAGGAATAAGTAACTATGTTGATAGGTTTTTACAGCCGTTTGTAAATGACTTACGTACCTTTGTCCAAGATTCAACAGATGTGATTAAAAAACTCGATGGAATCAATGTTTCTGACAAGACCATTTTGGTCTCGTTGGATGTTGAATCCTTATATTCTTCAATTCCCCACTCTATTGGAATTGCAACTTGTGAAAAATTTCTCAATACAAGAGGAGTGGGCTATAGCAAACATTCTAAATTTGTAAGTAAACTTTTGAAATTTGTTCTGGAAAACAATATTTTTATTTTTGATGGCAAATACTATAAACAGAAACAAGGGACAGCAATGGGGGCTACATGCGCCCCAACATATGCCTGTTTACACCTTGGTGGATGGGAAGATCAAATTGTTTTTGGTGAGCATTCTGACATAGTTGAGGCGCATGTAGCCCTCTGGATCAGATATGTGGATGATATCCTCCTGCTATGGGATGGCAGTGAGGAGGATCTACTTAAATTTGTTTCCCTCCTGAATAAGAATAATTTAAATATCTTCTTAACTTGTAGTTATGATTCTACTACCATCAATTTTTTGGACTTAAAAATTAGTAAGAACGAAGGCAAAATTGAAACAGAAGTGTTTCGAAAGCCGACTGCAACTAATAGCCTTCTTTTGGGAACGAGTCATCATCCTGAAAATCTTAAGAGGGGTATTCCCTATGGGCAATTTCTGCGCCTTCGCAGAATCTGCTCTGGAGATCAAACCTTTAAACAACAGGCCAAAGATATGGCGACTCGTTTCCTTGAGAGAGGCTATTCAAAAAGATGTGTAAAAAGAGCACTCTATAAAGCATCTCAGCATCAAAGAAAAGATCTTCTGTACAAAAAGAATACCAAAAGTGAGAATGTGGAAGACACTAAAATCAGATTTATTACTAAATATAATGCCCATTGGAGTAAAGTTAAAAGTATTCTTAACAATAACTGGCATTTGCTGACTAATGACTCTACATTACATCAACATGTGGGGGACTATCCCCTAATGACAGCAAGGAGACCTAACAATTTGAAAGATCTCCTTGTTAAGAGCGAATTTAACAAAGTGCCTACATCTAACTGGTTAGAACGCAATGCCCAAAAAATAGTCGGCATTTCCCCCTGTAATCACTGTGTCTGCTGTCAATTCGTGCAGAAAACTAAGACTTTTAGCACGAATACAGGTGTCACATATAAAATCAATTCTTTTATTAATTGTTCCACAAAAGGAGTCATATATCTTCTCTATTGCTCGTGTAAATGCTTTTATGTGGGTAAAACTTTTAGAGAATTACGCTCCCGCATTACAGAACATAGAGACGATATAAAGGACTTCAATATTGACAGCCCAGTGGCGAGACATTTTGCTCAATTTCACGAATCAAAAATTGATGAACTCCACTTCATTGGAATAGAATCAGTCAAACTGAGCATGCGCGGGGGGGACATTGATAAAATTCTTTTACAAAAAGAAACAAGATGGATGTACAAACTAAACACTCTATCTCCTAATGGCTTAAATGAAAAATTGGAATTTGCTTCCTTTTTAGGCTAATTCCTTATACCTTACTTTATCTGCACATCTCCATTTATTTCCATATGTGTATGGATAGTGGGTCCTCAAAATTAATAAAATAAATCAAAAGTGTAAATATATACTACTATGATGAGCTAAAATGCACATATTTGCTGTTAGAATAATTTGACACACATAACATTATAATTAAGTATTGTCTTTTAAATATTGCACAATGGTGTATTCAAATAAAACTGTTTTTAGCATATTTTGTATATATGATTTGTTGCGGATGTGTGTGTGAGTGAGTATTTGAATCATTTAATTGTATACAACCAACTTCTGCTATTGAATACCTCACCTTGGTTACTTGAGAAGCCCTTAATTTAGCTGTATTTTAAAAGTAACAATTGCAAAGACATTGCAACAACGGCTAATTGTGATTGACATAAATTTCATCAAATTGAAAGGACTCTGGAAACCGGTATCCAATAAAAAGGCAGGTAATCAAGGTGTCGTTAGCACCTGGAAGAAGCTCCATGCTGCACTGACTGAAGGAGCGAAACGAGCATTTGGACTCGTCGTGCTTGGCAGCCCTTACAGCAGATCCCCTGCTCATCGTGACTTACCCCTGATGTCTGGACACTCCATGTACAAGGCAGCTAGGAGGAGCGACCGCGTGAACAAATAAAGGTAGAATATGTTATACGCATCTGTACACCGAATATCACTGTCTTAAAGGAATACAGCACCTGTGAATAAAGACGCGTGTTTCTATTGCTCCTCCTATGCTATGTCTTTTAAGCACCAACCGACTCAGTAACTCTGGGGGTTCAAGTCTGAAGTAACTGGTTTTTATACACCGGGGACTGTATAACTGCATCCATTTCTTGCATTAACGCTGCACTTATTGGATTACAAATACCTGCAAGTTTTAAATGGACTGTTTTTGGTCTATTTCCCCTGGTGCACCAGATAATAATTTTTTGGCCAGTACTTCATTAATACTGCTTTGTGTGGGATCCCCTGTATGAATGTGAATGTGTGTATTGTGCATTTGTTTAATAAATATTTACATTGTTTTTGACATACAAGCTTTTTGTAGCGCTTTTATTCAATTTTACAGTTGTGCTGGATTTACCTAGACTTTTGGGAATTTCTTATTGTGAAATCCCCACTTCCTTTTCTATGTTGTTCTCATATGTATCAGAATGTCATCTAGGTAAGGAGCCACCGCTATGCCCCGTGGCCTTAGAACCGCCAGTAGGGACCCTAGAACCTTCGTAAAGATTCTTGGTGCCGTGGCTAACCCGAAGGGAAGAGCCACAAACTGGTAATGGCTGTCTAAGAAGGCGAACCTGAGGAACTGATGATGATCTCTGTGAATCGGAATGTGGAGATAAGCATCCTTTAAGTCCACGGTAGTCATATATTGACCCTCCTGGATCATAGGGAGGATAGTTCGGATAGTCTCCATCTTGAAGGATGGGACCCTGAGAAATTTGTTTAGGATCTTGAGATCCAAGAAAGTTCCCTCTTTTTTGGGAACTATAAACAGATTTGAATAGAAGCCCTGCCCCTGTCCCTCCCTTGGAACTGGGTAGATCACTCCCATAACCAGTAGGTCTTGAACACAACGTAAGAATGCCTCTCTCTTTATCTGGTTTACAGATAATTGTGAGAGATGAAATCTCCCCTTTAGAGATGAAGCTTTGAAGTCCAGAAGATATCCCTGGGAAACAATCTCTAATGCCCAGGGATCCTGGACGTCTCTTGCCCAAGCCTGGGCGAAGAAAGTCTGCCCCCTCTAGATCCGGTCCCGGATCAGGGGCTACTCCTTCATGCTGTCTTAGAGGCAGCCGCAGGTTTCTTGGCCTGCTTCCCCTTGTTCCAAGCCTGGTTAGGTCTCCTGACTGGTTTGGACTGGGCGAAATTTCCCTCTTGTTTTGCATTAGAGGAAACTGAAGCTGCGCCACTCTTGAAGTTTCGAAAGGAAAGAAAATTATTCTGTTTGGTCCTTAACTTATTGGACCTATCCTGAGGAAGGGCGTGACCTTTTCCTCCAGTAATATCAAAAATGATCTCCTTCAGACCGGGCCCGAATAGGGTCTGTCCCTTGAAGGGGATGTTAAGAAGTTTAGACTTTGAAGTAACGTCTGCTGACCAGGACTTAAGCCATAGCGCCCTACGCGCCAAAATGGCAAAACCTGAATTCTTAGCCGTTAGCTTGGCTAAATGAAAAATGGCGCCAGAAATAAAGGAGTTAGCTAACTTAAGAGCTTTAATCCTGTCTAGACTATCGTCTAACGGGGTCTCCACCTGTAGAGCCTCCTCAAGAGACTCAAACCAAAAAGCCGCTGCAGCAGTAACTGGGGCAATGCATGCAAGAGGCTGGAGAATAAAACCTTGATGTATAAAAATTTTCTTAAGGAGACCCTCCAATTTTTTATCCATAGGATCTAGGAAAGCACAACTGTCCTCGACGGGGATAGTTGTACGCTTAGCTAGGGTAGAGACTGCTCCCTCCACCTTAGGAACCATCTGCCACGAGTCCCGTATGGTGGCATCTATGGGAAACATTTTTTTAAAAGTAGGAGGGGGAGAGAACGGCACACCTGGTCTATCCCATTCCTTAGTAATAATTTCCGAAAACCTCTTAGGGACTGGAAAAATATCAGTGTAAACAGGCACTGCAAAGTATTTGTCCATTTTACACAATTTCTCTGGAACCACAATGGGGTCACAGTCATCCAGAGTCGCTAAAAGCTCCCTAAGCAAGGAGGTGTTCAAGCTTAAATTTAAACGCTGTCATTTCAGAATCAGACTGAAGTAACGCCTTCCCTGAGTCTGAAATGTCACCCACAGATAGAAGCTCACCTGCCTTGGCTTCTGAGTATTGTGAGGGTATATCGGACACAGGCATTAAAGCGTCAGAAAGCTCTGTATTAGTTCTAGCCCCAGAGCTGTCTCGCTTTCCTTGTAGCCCTGGCAGTTTGGAGAATACCTCTGAGAGGGTAGCATTCATAACTGCCGCCATGTCCTGTAAGGTAAAAGAATTAGACGCGCTAGATGTACTTGGCGTCACTTGAGCGGGAGTTATAGGTTCTGACACATGGGGAGTTAGATGGCATAATCTCCCTCATTTCAGTCAAAGAATCCCCTGGAGATAAATCTTTAAGCGCCATAATATGGTCTTTATAGTTTATAGAAATTTCAGTACATTTGGTACACATTCTAAGAGGGGGTTCCACAATGGCTTCCAAACATATTGAACAAGGAGTTTCCTCTATATCAGACATGTTTAACAGACTAGTAAACAAGCTTGGAAAACACTTTAATAAAGGTGAAACCGCAATTAAACAAAAACGTTACTGTGCCTTTGAGAGAAAAAAACTAGCACTTAAACTGCAAAATAGTGTAAAAATACAGTAAAGTCTTTGAAATTTTTACAGTGTGTGTAAGGGACTAAAGCAACATTGCACCCACTTGCAAATTGATGATTAACCCCTTAGGCCCCAAACCGGATTGAAAAACGTTAAAAAACGTTAAAAGTCAATTGAGCACCTTGCCACAACTCTGCTGAGGCTCCTACCTGCCCTCAAATATGATTTTGTGCAGAAATAACCCCTTTGAAATGGTCCTCAGATGCCAGAGGACTCCTCTAGGGAAGCTGGATGTCTCAGTCTGAATTAAAACTGCGCAGTTAGAGCGCTAAAATAGACCCCTCCCACCATGTACTGGATGTCAGAGGGGCCTTAAGAAAAACATAATTTATGTAAGAACTTACCTGATAAATTAATTTCTTTCATATTAGCAAGAGTCCATGAGCTAGTGACGTATGGGATATACATTCCTACACACCCACAAATCAGTTTAACGAATAGCCAAGAAGTGGGGTGATAAGAAAAAAGTGCGAAAGCATAAAAAATAAGGAATTGGAATAATTGTGCTTTATAAAAAAAATCATAACCACCACAAAAAGGGTGGGCCTCATGGACTCTTGCTAATATGAAAGAAATGATTTTATCAGGTAAGTTCTTACATAAATTATGTTTTCTTTCATGTAATTAGCAAGAGTCCATGAGCTAGTGACGTATGGGATAATGAATACCCAAGATGTGGATCTTCCACGCAAGAGTCACTAGAGAGGGAGGGATAAAATAAAGACAGCCAATTCCGCTGAAAAATAATCCACACCCCAAACAAAGTTTAAATCTTATAATGAAAAAAAAACTGAAATTATAAGCAGAAGAATCAAACTGAAACAGCTGCCTGAAGTACCTTTCTACCAAAGACTGCTTCAAAAGAAGAAAATACATCAAAATGGTAGAATTTAGTAAAAGTATGCAAAGAAGATCAAGTTGCTGCTTTGCAAATCTGATCAACCGAAGCTTCATTCCTAAATGCCCAGGAAGTAGAAACTGACCTAGTCGAATGAGCTGTAATCCTTTGAGGCAGAGTTCTACCCGACTCAACATAAGCATGATGAATCAAAGACTTTAACCAAGACGCCAAAGAAATGGCAGAGGCCTTCTGACCTTTCCTAGAACCAGAAAAGATAACAAATAGACTAGAAGTCTTTCGGAAATCTTTAGTAGCTTCAACATAATATTTCAAAGCTCTAACTACATCCAAAGAATGCAACAATCTTTCCTTAGAGTTCTTAGGATTAGGACACAATGAAGGAACCACAATTTCTCTACTAATGTTGTTAGAATTCACAACCTTAGGTAAAAATTTAAATGAAGTTCGCAAAACCACCTTATCCTGATGAAAAATCAGAAAAGGAGACTCACAAGAAAGAGCAGATAATTCAGAAACTCTTCTAGCAGAAGAGATGGCCAAAAGAAACAAAACTTTCCAAGAAATTAATTTAATATCCAGCGAATGCATAGGTTCAAACGGAAGAGCTTGAAGAGCCCCCAGAACCAAATTCAAACTCCAAGGAGGAGAAATTGACTTAATGACAGGTTTTATACGAACCAAAGCCTGTACAAAACAATGAATATCAGGAAGATTAGCAATCTTTCTGTGAAAAAGAACAGAAAGAGCAGAGACAAACCTTTATCCAAACCATCCTGAAGAAACTGTAAAATTCTAGGAATTCTAAAAGAATGCCAAGAAAAATGATGAGAAGAACACCAAGAAATGTAAGTCTTCCAGACTCGATAATATATCTTTCTAGACACAGATTTACGAGTCTGTAACATAGTATTAATTACGGAGTCAGAGAAACCTCTATGACTGAGAATCAAGCGTTCAATCTCCATACCTTCAAATTTAAGGATTTGAGATCCTGATGGAAAAAAGGACCTTGCGATAGAAGGTCTGGTCTTAACGGAAGAGTCCACGGTTGGCAAGTAGCCATCCAAACAAGATCTGCATACCAAAACCTGTGAGGCCATGCTGGAGCCACCAGCAGAACAAACGAACGCTCCTTTAGAATCTTGGAAATCACTCTTGGAAGAAGAACTAGAGGCGGAAAGATATAGGCAGGATGATACTTCCAAGGAAGTGACAATGCATCCACTGATTCCGCCTGAGGATCCCTGGATCTGGACAGATACCTGGGAAGCTTCTTGTTTAGATGAGAAGCCATCAGATCTATTTCTGGAAGTCCCCAGATTTGAACAATCTGAAGAAATACCTCTGTGTGAAGAGACCATTCGCCCGGATGTAATGTTTGGCGACTGAGATAATCCGCTTCCCAATTGTCTATACCTGGGATGTGAACCGCAGAAACTAGACAGGAGCTGGATTCCGCCCATACAAGTATTCGAGATACTTCTTTCATAGCCAGAGGACTGTGAGTCCCTCCTTGATGATTGACATATGCCACGGTTGTGACATTGTCCGTCTGAAAACAAATGAACGACTCTCTCTTTAGAAGAGGCCACGACTGAAGAGCTCTGAAAATCGCACGGAGTTCCAAAATGTTGATTGGTAATCTCGCCTCCTGAAATTCCCAAACCCCCTGCGCTGTCAGAGACCCCATACCGCTCCCCAACCTGTCAGACTTGCATCTGTTGAGATCACAGTCCAGGTCGGAAGA
Organism: Bombina bombina; assembly: GCF_027579735.1. Lineage (NCBI taxonomy): Eukaryota > Metazoa > Chordata > Amphibia > Anura > Bombinatoridae > Bombina > Bombina bombina. Next base: position 984,625,462 of record NC_069499.1, on the reverse strand, counting down.
ACAAAAGAAGCCCCCTGAACTAAACGATGGTGGTCTGCCCACCAAGTTAGAGAGTGTCGTACATTCGGTTTTAAAGATATTAATTGTGATATCTTTGTATAATCCCTGCACCACTGGTTCAGCATACAGAGCTGAATAGGTCGCATGTGAAAACGAGCAAAGGGGATTGCGTAATATGCAGCAGTCATAAGACCTAGAATTTCCATGCATAAGGCTACCGAAGGGAATGATTGAGACTGAAGGTTTCGACAAGCTGAAACCAATTTCAGACGTCTCTTGTCCGTTAACGACAGAGTCATGGACACTGAATCTATCTGGAAACCTAAAAAGGTTACCCTTGTCTGAGGAATCAACGAACTCTTTGGTAAATTGATCCTCCAACCATGTTCTCGAAGAAACAATACAAGTCAATTCGAATGAGATTCTGCTAAATGTGAAGACTGAGCAAGTACCAAGATATCGTCCAAATAAGGAAATATCACAATACCCTGTTCTCTGATTACAGATAGCAGGGCACCAGAACCTTTGTAAAAATCCTTGGAGCTGTTGCTAGGCCAAACGGCAGAGCCACAAACTGGTAATGCTTGTCTAGAAAAGAGAATCTCAGAAACCGATAGTGATCTGGATGAATCGGAATATGAAGATATGCATCGTGTAAATCTATTGTGGACATATAATGCCCTTGCTGAACAAAAGGCAGAATAGTCCTTATAGTTACCATTTTGAATGTTGGTATTCTTACATAACGATTCAATATTTTTAAATCCAGAACTGGTCTGAAGGAATTCTCCTTCTTTGGTACAATGAACAGATTTGAGTAAAACCCCAGACCCTGTTCCAGAACTGGAACTGGTACAATTACTCCAGCCAACTCTAGATCTGAAACACATTTCAGAAACGCTTGAGCCTTCACTGGATTTATTGGAACACGAGAAAGAAAAAATCTTCTTGCAGGAGGCCTTATCTTGAAGCCTATTCTGTACCCTTGTGAAACAATGTTCTGAATCCAAAGATTGTGAATCGAATTGATCCAAATTTCTTTGAAAAATCGTAATCTGCCCCCTACCAGTTGAGCTGGAATGAGGGCCGCACCTTCATGTGGACTTGGGAGCTGGCTTTGGCTTTCTAAAAGGCTTGGATTTATTCCAGACTGGAGATGGTTTCCAAACTGATACCGTTCCTGTAGGGGAAGGATCAGGCTTTTGTTCCTTATTGTGACGAAAGGAACGAAAACGATCAGCAGCCCTATATTTACCTTTAGATTTTTTATCCTGTGGTAAAAAAGTTCCTTTCCCCCCAGTAACAGTTGAAATAATAGAATCCAACTGTGAACCAAACAATTTATTACCTTGGAAAGAAAGGGAAAGCAAAGTTGGCTTAGAAGACATATCAGCATTCCAAGTTTTAAGCCATAAAGCTCTTCTAGCTAAAATAGCTAAAGACATATACCTGACATCAACCCTAATGATATCAAAGATGGCATCACAAATAAAGTTTTTAGCATGTTGAAGAAGATTAACAATGCTATGAGTATTATGATCTGTTACTTGTTGTGCTAAAGCCTCCAACCAGAAAGTTGAAGCTGCAGCAACATCTGCCAAAGATATAGCAGGCCTAAGAAGATTACCAGAACATAAGTAAGCTTTTCTTAGAAAGGATTCAATTTTCCTATCTAAAGGATCCTTAAAGGAAGTACTATCTGCCGTAGGAATAGTAGTACGTTTAGCAAGAGTAGAGATAGCCCCATCAACTTTAGGGATTTTGTCCCAAAACTCTAATCTGTCAGATGGCACAGGATATAATTTCTTAAACCGTTTAGAAGGAGTAAATGAATTACCCAAATTATTCCATTCTCTGGAAATTACTTCAGAAATAGCATCAGGAACGGGAAAAACCTCCGGAATAACTACAGGAGGTTTAAAAACCGTATTTAAACGTTTAGATTTAGTATCAAGAGGACCAGATTCCTCTATTTCTAATGCAATTAAGACTTCTTTAAGTAAAGAACGAATAAATTCCATTTTAAATAAATATGAAGATTTATCAGTGTCAATCTCTGAAACAGAATCCTCTGAACCAGAAAAATCATTCTCAGAAACAGAATCAGAATGATGATGTTCATTTAAAAATTCATCTGGAAAATGAGAAGTTTTAAAAGACTTTTTACGTTTACTGGAAGGAGGAATAACAGACATAGCCTTCCTAATAGATTTAGAAACAAAATCTCTTATGTTAACAGGAACACCCTGAGTATTAGATGTTGATGGAACAGCAACAGGTAATGGAACATTACTAAAGGAAATATTATCTGCATTAGAAAGTTTGTCATGACATTCATCACAAACAACAGCCGGAGGAACAGTTACCACAAGTTTACAACAAATACACTTAACTTTGGTAGATCCAGCATCAGGCAGCGATTTTCCAGAAGTAGCTTCTGATTCAGGGTCAATCTGAGACATCTTGCAATATGTAATAGAAAAAACAACATATAAAGCAAAATTGATCAAATTCCTTAAATGACAGTTTCAGGAATGGGAAAAAATGCTAATGAACAAGCTTCTAGCAAGCAGAAGCAAATAAACAACGAGACTTAAATAATGTGGAGACAATAATGACGCTCATATTTTTTAGCGCCAAAAAAGACGCCCACATTATTTGGCGCCTAAATGCTTTTGGCGCCAAAAATGACGCCACATCCGGTGACGCCGACATTTTTGGCGCAAAAACGTCAAAAAAATGACGCAACTTCCAGCGACAAGTATGACGCCGGAAATGACAAAGAAAATTTTTGCGCCAAAAAAGTCTGCGCCAAGAATGACGCAATAAAATGAAGCATTTTCAGCCCCCGCGAGCCTAACAGCCCACAGGAAAAAAAGTCAGATTTTTAAGGTAAGAAAAATTGATTATTCATATGCATTATCCCAAATAATGAAACTGACTGTCTGAAATAAGGAATATCGAACATCCTGAATCAAGGCAAATAAATGTTTAAACACATATATTTAGAACTTTTATATAAAAGTGCCCAACCATAGCTTAGAGTGTCACAAAAAATAAGACTTACTTACCCCAGGACACTCATCTACATGTAGTAGAAAGCCAAACCAGTACTGAAACGAGAATCAGTAGAGGTAATGGTATATATAAGAGTATATCGTCGATCTTAAAAGGGAGGTAAGAGATGAATCTCTACGACCGATAACAGAGAACCTATGAAATAGACCCCGTAGAAGGAGATCATTGAATTCAAATAGGCAATACTCTCTTCACATCCCTCTGACATTCACTGCACACTGAGAGGAAAACCGGGCTCCAGCCTGCTGCGAAGCGCATATCAACGAAGAATCTAGCACAAACTTACTTCACCACCTCCACGGGAGGCAAAGTTTGTAAAACTGATTTGTGGGTGTGGTGAGGGGTGTATTTATAGGCATTTTGAGGTTTGGGAAACTTTGCCCCTCCTGGTAGGAATGGATATCCCATACGTCACTAGCTCATGGACTCTTGCTAATTACATGAAAGAAATACTCCTAGGAGTATCTGACTAGTCATGTGGAAACTAGGCCCCAAATAAAGACTTATCTCCCTCAGAGAAAAAACGTCCTATTTATGAAATCATGTAAACGTTTTGTCACTAAGTAATATGAATATTAACATGAGTATTACCCTGTTTTGTAAGCATGATCCCAGTCGCTGTTAAATCACTGCATCAGGCTTACCTCAAATACACAAAGGCTCTGTCAGAATTTTCTAGAACTTATTTATCTCTCTAGAAATAAAAATACTGAACATACCTCAAAGCAGGTAATCTGCAGACCGTTCCCCCAACTGAAGTTTTCCCACATTCTTCAGTTATGTGTGAGAACAGCAATGGACCTTAGTTACAAACCGCTAAGATCATCAAATCTCCAGGCAGAATTCTTCTTCTAATTTCTGCCTGAGAGAAAAACAGTACAACGCGGGTACCGTTTAAAAATAACAAACTCTTGATTGAAGGAAAAACTACACTAAGTCATCACATATCTCTTGATACTTCCTTTCTTGTCGAGAGTTGCAAGAGAATGACTGGGGGTGGCAGTTAGGGGAGGAGCTATATAGACAGCTCTGCTGTGGGTGTCCTCTTGCAACTTCCTGTTGGGAAGGAGAATATCCCACAAGTAATGGATGAACCCGTGGACTGGATACACCTTACAAGAGAAATTATGCTTACCAGATAATTTCCTTTCCTTCTGTATGGGAAGAGTCAACAGCTGCATTCCTTACTTGTGGGAAATACTGAACCTGGCCACCAGGAGGCGGCAAAGACACCCCAGCCAAAGGCTTAAATAAATCCCCTACTTCCTCATAACCCCCGTCATTCTGCCGAGGGAACAAGGAACAGTAGGTGAAATATCAGGGTGAAAAATGGAGCCATAAGAGTAGATAAAAAAATGTAGGGCCACCCATCGGAGCACACGGGCGGGAGCTGTGGACTCTTCCCATACAGAAGGAAATTATCTGGTAAGCATACATTTATGTTTTCCTTCTTAATATGGGAAGAGTCCACAGCTGCATTCCTTACAGAATACTAACGGGAGGGAAAAAGAGAGGCGGCCCATATCTGAGGGTACCACAGCCGGAAAAACCCTTTCTCCTGAAGGCTGCTTCAACAGAAGCAAAGACATCAAACTTGTAAAATCTTGTTTAAGCACTTTAGGTCCAGAATCGGAAGAAAAGTTCCCTCCTTCCTTGAGACCACGAAAAGGTTTAATAGTATCCCAAAACTCTCTGCGATAGGCACCGGGACAATAACTCCTAAGAGGACAGATCCCATACTTACCCCAGAAAGGCTTCTCCCTTTTCTGGTCTGGAAGACAGGATTGAGGAGGTATCTGCCCATGGGTGGCTGAGACTTGAAACCTATCTTGTAACCCTGAGCAATGACCTCCAGGACCTCTGGATCCTGCACGTCCCTGAACCAAGCCACTGAAAAACAGAATTTATGTTTACCTGATAAATTTCTTTCTCCTACGGTGTGTCCGGTCCACGGCTTCATCCTTACTTGTGGGATATTCTCATTCCCTACAGGAAGTGGCAAAGAGAGCACAACAGCAGAGCTGTCCATATAGCTCCCCCTCTAGCTCCGCCCCCCAGTCATTCGACCGACGGTCAGGAGAAAAAGGAGAACCATAGGGTGCAGTGGTGACTGTAGTGTACAAAAACAAAATTTTTAAACCTGACTAAAAGCCAGGGCGGGCCGTGGACCAGACACACCGTAGGAGAAAGAAATTTATCAGGTAAACATAAATTCTGTTTTCTCCTACATTGGTGTGTCCGGTACACGGCTTAATCCTTACTTGTGGGAACCAATACCAAAGCTTTAGGACACGGATGAAGGGAGGGAGCAAGTCAGGTAACCTAAACGGAAGGCACCACTGCTTGTAAAACCTTTCTCCCAAAAATAGCCTCCGAAGAAGCATAAGTATCGAATTTGTAAAATTTGGCAAAAGTATGCAGTGAAGACCAAGTCGCTGCCTTACAGATCTGTTAAACAGAAGCCTCGTTCTTGAAAGCCCATTCGTTCAGGAGGCTGCCGTCCAGTAGTCTCATAAGCCAATCGGATGATGCTTTTTAGCCAGAAGGAAAGAGAGGTAGCAGTAGCTTTCTGACCTCTTCTCTTACCAGAATAGACGACAAACAAGGAAGATGTCTGAAATCCTTTGTTGCTTCTAGATAGAATTTTAAAGCACGAACCACATCTAGATTGTGTAACAAACGTTCCTTTTTAGAAACTGGATTAGGACACAGAGAAGGAACAACTATTTCCTGGTTAATATTCCTATTGGAAGAAAACCAGGCTTGGTACGTAAAACTACCTTATCTGTATGAAACACCAGATAGGGTGAATTACACTGCAAAGCAGACAATTCAGAAACTCTTCTAGCAGAAGAAATAGCAACCAAAAATTTTTTTTCCAAGATAGTAACTTAATATCTATGGAAAGTAAAGGTTCAAACGGAACCCCATGAAGAACTGAAAGAACTAAATTTAGACTCCATGGAGGAGTCACAGGTCTGTAGACAGGCTTGATTCTGACTAACACCTGTACGAAGGCCTGAACATCTGGCACGGCTGCCAGACGTTTGTGCAACAAGACAGACAGAGCAGATATCTGTCCTTTTAAAGAACTAGCTAACAGACCTTTCTCCAATCCCTCTTGGAGAAAGGAAAGAATCCTTGGAATCCTAATTTTACTCCATGAGTAACCCTTGGATTCGCACCAATAGAGATATTTCTGCCATATCTTATGGTAAATTCTCCTGGTTACAGGCTTTCTAGCCTGAACCAGAGTATCTATAACTGATTCCGAAAACCCACGCTTAGATAGAATCAAGCGTTCAATCTCCAAGCAGTCAGTTGCAGAAACTAGGTTTGGATGTTCAAATGGACCTTGTACTAGAAGGTCCTGTCTCAAAGGTAGCTTCCATGGTGGAGCCGATGACATTCACCAGGTCTGCATACCAAGTCCTGCGTGGCCACGCAGGAGCTATTAGAATTACCGAAGCCTTCTCCTGTTTGATCCTGGCTACTAGCCTGTGGAGGAGAATAGATGGAACGACCAAGGCACCACTAAGGCATCTACCAATGTCGCCTTGGGATCACTGGACCTGGGCCCGTAGCGTGGAACCTTGGAGTTCTGACGTGACGCCATCAGATCCAGATCTGGAATGCCCCATAGTTGCGTTAACTGGGCAAAAACCTCCGGGTGAAGTTCCCACTCCCCCGGATGGAAAGTCTGACGACTCAGATAATCCGCCTCCCAGTTGTCTACTCCTGGGATATGAATTGCAGATAGATGGCAGGAGTGATCCTCCGCCCATTTGATGATCTTGGATACTTCTCTCATCGCCAGGGAACTCTTTGTTCCTCCTTGATGATTGATGTACGCTACAGTCGTCATGATGTCCGACTGAAATCTTATGAATTTGGCCTCCGCTAGTTGAGGCCAAGCCAGGAGCGCATTGAATATCACTCTCAGTTCCCAAATGTTTATCGGGAGAAGAGATTCTTCCCGAGACCATAGACCCTGAGCTTTCAGGGAGTCCCAGACCGCGCCCCATCCTAAGAGACTGGCGTCGGTCGTGACAATGATCCACTCTGGTCTGCGGAAACTCATTCCCTGAGACAGGTGATCCTGAGACAACCACCAGAGGAGTGAGTCTCTGGTTTTCTGGTCCATTTGTATCTGGGGAGACAAATCTGCATAATCCCCATTCCACTGCTTGAGCATCCACAGTTGCAATGGTCTTAGATGAATTCTGGCAAAAGGGACTATGTCCATTGCCGCAACCATTAGACCGATTACCTCCATGCACTGAGCCCCAGAAGGCTGAGGAATGGCATGAAGAAATCGACAAGCATTAGAAAGTTTTGACTTCCTGACCTCCGTCAGAAAGATTTTCATTTCTACCCAGTCTATTATTGTTCCCAGGAAGGGAACCCTTGTGACCGGGGACAGAGAACTTTTTTCTACGTTCACCTTCCACCCGTGAGACCTTGGAAAGGCTAGAACAATATCCGTATGAGCCTTCGCTTTGTGGAAGGACGACGCCTGAATTAAGATGTCGTCTAGGTAAGGTGCTACCGCAATGCCCCTTGGCCTTAGCACTGCTAGAAGGGATCCTAACACCTTTGTAAAAATTCTTGGAGCAGTGGCCAATCCGAAGGGAAGAGCCACAAACTAATAATGCTAGTCCAGGAAGGCGAACCTTAGGAACTGATGGTGAACTTTGTGGATCGGAATATGCAGGTATGCATCCTTAGGTCCAAGGTAGTCATGTATTGACCCTCCTGGATCATTGGTAAAATTGTTCGAATTGTTTCCATTTTGAATGATGGAACTCTGAGGAATTTGTTTAGGATCTTTAAGTCCAGAATTGGCCTGAACGTTCCATCCTTTTTGGGAACTACAAACAGGTTTGAGTAAAAACCCAGTCCTTGTTCTGCTTATGGAACTGGGTGTATCACTCCCATTTTTAAAAGGTCTTCTACGCAATGTAAGAATGCCCGTCTCTTTGTCTGGTCTAAAGACAAGCGAGACATGTGAAACCTTCCCTTTGGAGAAAGGTCCTTGAATTCTAGGAGATACCCCTGAGAGACAATCTCTAAAGCCCAGGGGTCTAGGACATCTCTTGGCCAAGCCTGAGCAAAGAGAGAGAGTCTGCCCCCTACCAGATCCGGTCCCGGATCGGGGGCTATCCTTTCATGCTGATTTGGTAGCAGCAGCAGGCTTCTTGGCCTGTTTCCCCTTGTTCCAGCCTTGCAATGGTTTCCATGCTGGTTTGGGCTGGGAAGTGTTACCCTCTTGTCTAGAGGCTGTAGAGCTAGGAGCCGGTCCGTTCCTGCGCGCCACTATTGCAAAACCTGAATTTTTCGCCGCTAATTTAGCTAATTGAAAAGCGGCATCTAAAATAAAGGAATTAGCCAACTTCAGTGCGTGAATTCTGTCCATGACTTCATCATATGGAGTCTCCTTCTGGAGCGAATTTTCTAGTTCATTGAACCAAAAAGACGCCGCCGTGGTGACAGAAATAATGCACGAAATTGGTTGAAGAAGGAAACCTTGCTGAACAAAAATTTTATTAAGCAACCCATCTAATTTTTTATCCATAGGATCTTTGAAATCGCAATTGTCCTCTATTGGAATAGTTGTGCGCTTAGCTAACGTTGAAACTGCCCCCTCTACCTTAGGGACCGTCTGCCATGCGTCCCTTCTGGGGTCAACAATGGGGAACATTTTCTTAAATATAGGAGGGGGAACAAAAGGAACACCTGGCTTCTCCCACTCCTTAGTCACTATATCCGCCATCTTAGGTATCGGAAACGCATCAGTGTGTACTGGGACCTCTAGGAAATTGTCCATTTTACACAATTTTTCTGGGATCACCAAAGGATCACAATCATCAAGTGCAGCTAGGACCTCCTTAAGTTGGGCGCGGAGGTGTTCTAGCTTAAATTTAAATGTTATAGTATCAGGCTCTGCCTGCTGAGAAACTTTTCCTGTCAGAAATTTCTCCCTCAGACAGGCCCTCCCTCACCGCCAAGTCAGCTTGATGTGAGGGCACTACAGATAAATTATCCTCTGCGTCTGCTTGCTCATTGTCTGTGTTTAAAACTGAGCAATCACGCTTCCTAGGAAAGGCTGGCAGTTCGGATAAAAAATGCTAATTGTTGCATAGTAATCGCAATTGGTGCGCTAGATGTACTGGGCATCGCCTGCGCGGGCATAGCTGGTGTTGACACAGAAGGAGAGGAAAGCAAGCTATATTCACTACCTTCAGCTAAAGAATCATCTTGGGCTATATTTTTAAGTGTGATTGTACTGTCCTTAAGCTGGTTGGACGCTATGGCACACTGCACACATAAATTTAATGGGGGAACCACCTTGGCCTTTGGACATACAGAACATAGTCTATCTGAAGATTCAGACATGTTTGACAGGCTTAAACAGAACTACAATGCAATAAAAATTATTTTTGACAAAAACGTTACTGTCTCTTTAAATAATAAAAGAGCACACATTATTATTGAAACATCAAAAAACCATGAAATAAACATCCGATTTTAATGAAATTTTCACCACAGAGCCTTAATGCTTTGAAAAGATTGCACACACATTTTCAGACCAATTAACCCCTTAATGCCCAAACCGGAGCTAATAACAGTTATTAACCAGTTAACACACTACAGTACTATGCCACAGCTTCTCACTGTGGCCTTTACCTTCCTAGGGATTATTTGAGTAGGAAATAAGCCTCTCTGGAGCCTTTTCTGATGCCTCTGGACTCCCCACATGAAGCTGCATGGACTGCCTAGGCAAAATCAACTGCGCAATTAAGGCCTGAAAATGAGGCCTCCTCCCTCTTCATTCCAGAGTGGAGCGGCCTTTCTGACTAGATTTAGGTGTCCAAATAAGTGCCAGGCCGAAATTAAACCCCAAAAGTGTTTTAAAGTCTGAAAAAACACCTTATTTATAGTGAAAAACATGCTAAAAAGCAATTGATTTTAAAGCCCACAATAGTGTCAACCAGCATAGAGCCCTAAATATAAGCCATCATTTTATACAGAGTCTAAGAAAAAATGGCTTACCTATCCCAGAGGGAATTTCTGACAGTCTTCTAGCATTACATGGTCTTGTTAGAAAAATAACTGATCATACCTGAAGCAGTTAAGCCTGCAAACTGTTCCCCCCCAACTGATGTTCTCTGGTTTCAACAGTCCTGCGTGGGAACAGCAATGGATTTTAGTTACTGGTGCTAAAATCATACTCCTCTTTAACAGAAATCTTCTTCATTTTCTGTTGCAGAATAAATAGTACAAACCGGCACTATTTTAAAATAAACTCTTGATAGAAGAAATAAAAAACTACAACTAACACCACATACTCTTTACCACCCCCGTGGAGATGCTACTTGTACAGAGCGGCAAAGAGAATGACTGGGGGGCGGAGCTAGAGGGGGAGCTATATGGACAGCTCTGCTGTTGTGCTCTCTTTGCCACTTCCTGTAGGGAATGAGAATATCCCACAAGTAAGGATGAAGCCGTGGACCGGACACACCAATGTAGGAGAAAGAGCGACCGACTGCTCCCACGATCCAGAAGAGGACCGGGGACCGCCTATTCATGCCGACTTAGTCTCGGCGGGCTTCTTGCTCTGCTTAGATTTATTCTAGGACTGAGCCAGCTTCCAAGTGCTCTTGGTTTGCTCTGGCTTAGTGGAGGACTGCTGCCGATGGGCTTTATCTGAATGAAAATCGGAATTTTATTCTTTAGACTAGTTCTTATTCTCTTGCGGTAGGAAGGCACCCTTGCCTCCTGTGACCATGGAGATAATGGAGTCCAGGCCTGGACCAAACAAATCCTTCCCTTAAAGGAGAAGGAAAGAAGACTAGACTTAGAAGTCATATCCGCATACCATGACTTCAGCCAGAGCCCGATGGGCCTGAACAGAAAAATCTGAAGCCATAGCATTCAGGCAATTAATCTGTTTCTTAGCATCACAGATAAAAGAATTAGCAACCCCCAAGGACTTAATTCTTTTCCTGAATAACGTTGAGGGGACCCACCCCTTTGATCAAATCCCATAAGGATTCGCACCAGTAGGTCTGCTCCAGCAACCACGGCAATAGCCACTGCCAGTTGAAACAATTATCCTGCATGTTAAAACATCTTATTTAACAGAGTTTCCTTCTTTTATCCCAGCAAGGGAGACAGAACCCCACAAACTCCATTGAGAGTCCAGGACCGGGAATAATTTTATTAAAGGGAGAAGAGAGGGAAAAGGAATCCATTCATTCTTAATAATGTTCGCCATCTAACAGGGACGGATAAGGTACCACCGTGTCCTCAAACTATCTGATTTTGGAATCAAAAGTTCATCAGGCAATTTGGCCCCTGGAATCTCTAAATTTGCCAAAACTTCCTTTAGAAAAAAGCACAATTCCTAAACTAAAGTCTGAGTCTGAGGATTAGAGGCAGCAGACTCCGACCCAGAATGTTCATCCTCGGATAACCTATCGGTTAACTCCAATAAATTATCTGATGTACTCTGGGAAGGAGTGCAATATGTAACCTTTCGCTTGCGCTTAGCAGGGCGAGGTAAAGCATGAAAGGCCGCAGACACCGCTGTCTGAATTGCGCAGTACTATCTGGTGAAAAAAAAGGCACCCTCCAGATGGAGGATTAGCAATGCTACGGGAAACTGCATGTGTAGATTGAGATGAATGTAGGGTATGCACCTCACTGGACGACAACTCTTCAGAGGTGGACGGCTCAGTGTTATCAAATATGTTTGATATAATCACATTATCAAGGCATATGGAACATAATTGAGAGGGCGGAGCTAAGGCCTCCTCACAATGTAAGGAATTACTCTTAGGAATAAGAGGGAGTACCCTCTAAAGTAACAGAATCGGATGGTTTTGCAGAAAGACTCTCCCTGCATTTCCGGAATCTAACTTTCAACCATGCTCTCACTGAGAGGCTGACAGGACTACTTAAAGTGAAGGTCAATTTTGATGAATTAGTGCCCGGGTTTTAATAATCTTATTAAAAACAAGGGCTCTTTAATTAATCAAAATTGACATTTCAAGCGTTTTCTTCAAAAACGTACTTTTCAATCCTGAGAGCTGCTGCAGGGCTTCCTCCACTCTTTTGCAAGCCCTCTTCGCGGGTCTAAAATGACGAATCCGGCTTCCTCCAATCATGGCGTTCCCTCAGACCATGATTCCCCGGGGGGGAACACCGTGATTAGAGGAAGCCAGATTTGTCATTTCTGACGTAAGCAGAGGCTTCCGACGGCCGGGGGAAATCGATGGAGCGGCTTTCAGGATTAAAAGCTAAGTTTTTGAAGAAAACGCTTGAAAAGTCTATTTTGATGAATTAAACTGCCCTTGTTTTTAATAGGATTATTAAAAACAGGGCACTAGTTTGTCAAAATTGACCTTCACTTTAAAACGCCTGTCCCATCTCGAAGAGTACTACACTCCATAAGAGACTACTCCGTAATCTTCCGACACTTCTCTGCCATCCTCCTGTGACAAAAGGCAAAGAATGACTGGGGTTATGAGGAAGTGGGGGAGGTATTTAAAGCTTTGGCTGGGGTGTCTTTGCCTCTTCCTGGTGGCCAGGTTCAGTATTTCCCACAAGGAATGCAGCTGTGGACTCCTCCCATATTAAGAAGGAATATAAACTTTTAAAAGGAAGTCTTGAATACAAACATCATTGTATGATCCCCAAGGCAGAACACTGTGCGATCTGCGTTCTTATCGCAGAAACTGAAGGGTCTCTGCAGAAAGAACGGCAGTGGCAGTTAAAAAATTATTTTGCATGCACTTTTAATTTCTGCCTGCAGGTGTCACTGTTCCGTTCTATCTCAATGGAAATATTTGCTACGTTCCGCTCTTTTCAATTTCCTCTCACTTCCTGATCTCCAGTGTGGTACAGGGAACAGCACATTGCAGAAAAGGTAAGTCAGGGCTTAATAAATGTATTCTAGGAGTGTAGGAGCCAACCAAAATACTTAGATTTTTTTTTTATTATTCTTTAATAAGTGTGTGTATGTTGTGTGTGTATATATGGTGTGTGTGTGTATGTATATGGTGTGTGTGTATATGTGGTGTGTGTGTGTATGTATGTATGGTGTGTGTGTTATGTTGTGTGTGTGTGTGTATGTTGTGTGAGTGTGTGTATATATGTTGTGTGAGTGTGTGTGTATATATATATATATATATGGTGTGTGTGTATGTGGTGTGTGTGGTGTGTATGTGGTGTGTGTGTGTGGTGTATGGTGCGTGTGTGGTGTATGGTGCGTGTGTATGTATGGTGCGTGTGTATGTATGGTGCGTGTGTATGTATGGTGCGTGTGTATGTATGGTGTGTGGGTGTATGTATATGGTGTGTGGATGTATGTATATGGTGTGTGGGTGTGTGTGTGTGTGTATATGGTGTATGTATGTATGGTGTATGCGTGTGTATGGTGTGGGTGTGTGTATATGGTGTAAACACAGGCTGTACATGAACATGTCCTCATGCACACCGAGTAAGGGCAACAAACACAGCTACACCAGCTTCTTAAAGACACTGCAGAAAAATTTTCACTAAAAAAAATCTCATCGCAGAAAATGAAAAAAGTTCTGCCTCTGGGTGTATGATTAAGGGGGCAACCCGAAAACATAACAACATTGTCTTTTTATGTGCATAATAAAAGATAATTAAAGTACTTAGGTGCTGTGGACATTCCATTCGATGGTTGTACAAGTATGGACTAAAGGTGGGTTACAGCATACTCGTTAGCCGTTGTAACATCCAGAAAGCTTTGTGATTGCATTGATAAAGAAGTTGGTGCAGAAGGACAAACATCTCATAGTCACAAGTTTACTCTACCTCTACAAGGTCTCTGCTCTAGTAAGATAAGGTATCATACTCGCATCTCACAAACCCTTGAACTCATTCATAACACCCAACTTATTCTGCTACTCTAATTCAAACAGTGAGTTATCTCTTCGACCAGTCCCTTTCCAGTGGCACATTTTAATTAGCCTTTAAATAATAAACACTTGTGTTCAGTGATCACCTTTACTTTACACACATTCACTATCTACAGTTTAAACTTCCAGATAGTGTACAATCGCCCTATCTACTTTCTGTCTTCCAATACCTCACTAGACCTTTTTCAGTCTGGTTTCAGAGTCTGAGAAAAGAAAAGGCCCCTTTATCCTTACTTCCATTAAACATTTAAGCTACATTGAACCCTTAGCTACTCTTGGTATCCTTTGTTGAAGGAGCAACAATGCACTACTGTGAGCTAGCTGAACACATTTGGTAAGCCAAAGACAATAGACATGTGCAGTTACTAATCAGAGCTCCTAAACCTTACAAGATATATTTTTGAACAAAGCCTACCAAAATAACTAAGCAGCTTGGAAACGTGTTTAGAACGTTATGCTCTTCCTAAATCATGAAAGAAAATGTTTGGTTTTCATGTCCCTTTAAGCTACATAAATTTCCCCCCAATTCAAGAAAGGGTTGTAATATGGAGCACAACAAACAAAATAAAAACAGTACACATTGCTCCTCTGCTTACTTTATTTTCCATGTAGAGATTCCTGGAAAATCTTGTCGCTGTGTTGAACGTGCACATGAGTGTGGATACAGTTACAGCACAGCATACACAATAAAAAAATGCAGGCACCAAATGAAGGACAGAGGATCTCTCAAACCTTTATCTAGACACTTTAACAATCACATTTCTCGCTGGGTAGAGTGTCCATCAATATGAGATCGAAAACAGGAGAACAGGCAAATGATCTTCATACACTTCCAGAAGCTGACGTAGTTATATTAACCTCAAGCAGCTGTTGGAGGACACTATATGGTTTCAATAGATTGTATTGTCCAGGATGGTGTGTGTATGTGTATAATATATATATATATATATATATATATATATATATATATATATATATATATATAAACACATATATACACACACATATATATATATACATATACACACACAAATACATACATATACTGTATATCTCAATAAATGCACATTATACATATGCATTATGCACACATACATAAAACCATGCAGTTTTAAGCCATTGTCCTGTATTTCCATATTTTTGCCCTATGCATTCATCCGTGTTCCATGCACAATCTCTGTATTTTAATGCACAAACCACATTGGAATGGACCATAGAATAGTTTTTGTGGACACTAGAGCGTAAAGAGCACATCCATCTGCACTATGTTGTGGGTGATGCCGGCACATATGTCAGAATGAAGAAAATGCAATGGTGCATTATTTAAATAAAAAAACATAAATATACAAACACAAATATGTATGTAAAAGCTAACCAGGAACTGGATGAAATGTTCACAGTATTTCAACATATATTATAGCACAATTTATTCTGTTTGTGATGCCACAAGCTCACAGCGTAAGATTATCATACATTGCCTTACATGATACAGCATGAAGAATTTTGGAACAATTTTCTTCCAGATGTACTTTCACCAAGGGACCTGCTGGATCTAGGAGTGTTTAACCAATCAGAATATGCAGCAGCTAGTTCACCATTAACTGCAAAATTGAGAAAGTAAGGGCAAGCTGGGGACACAAGATTTATATTTTGTCCATATTCTTAGACACCAATCCACTCAAGAAAGTAATCAGACATTAAAATAAATATTATGCACCCAATCATTGTTCTTACATTAATATCATTATACATAGTTAACCAAGAAGTGCAGAACACTGATAAATAATTGGAATGTTTGGGCAATATAATACACATACTAACTACTTTAAAATAACATAAAACAATTAACTTTTTCATTAAACACGATTTATACTCTGGATTTATATATATATATCAAAATAATGAGATTCATTCTTTATAATACCTTTCTAAAGTTCCTGTTACAGGAGGGTAGTTGGCCCAGCCAGGCCCCTTCTTGAAATAAAACAGCAATATTTAAGAATCCACTCTGCCTTCCACTGCTGTCCCACTTCTTTTGTTAACAGGTCATGCACCATTATATGACCATAGTTACTGGGATCTGCTACATGATTCTAATGCTGGGAAGAATATGTATTTGAAGGATACTACTTACAGTATTGTGTAATCAATTAAAAAAATGCTTAAAAGCTTATTTGATTTGGCTTATCAGAACAATAAAGCCAAGGAACAAAGGTCTGATTTTCTTATGATGTTATTAGACATTGTGTGGTAGCTTCATATCCAAAAAGACAGTGAGGTAAGAGGCAGCAACAGCATGAGAGTTCAGCAGCATGATTATTAATGGTGGTATGAGGTAAACCAGGCTTATACTAACCATAAAATCCAAATGCAAAATTGCACAGCTCCCACAATATTATAATATCAAATTATATTAATTGCAGAATTAAATCTGCAAAATGATGGATTTATTTTAATTTTCCTAGTGCCTGTATTCTGTCTTCACAAGAGACATACTTTCCATGTAATGATACATAAAACTGGGGCCAGGCACACAATCAAATGGTGAAGACAGTGACATTATGCAAATAGACAAGTAAATATCCTACCAGGCTTCAGAACAAAGGATGTTAAAAAGGGACACAACCATGAGCAAGGTTAAAGGGACAGTAACACTATAAAAACATAATTTATGCTTACCTGATAAATTTATTTCTCTTGTAGTGTATCCAGTCCACGGATCATCCATTACTTATGGAATATATTCTCCTTCCCAACAGGAAGCTGCAAGAGTCCACCCACAGCAAAGCTGCTATATAGCTCCTCCCCTAACTGCCATATTCAGTCATTCGACCGAAAACATGCAGAGAAAGGAAAAACCATAGGGTGCAGTGGTGACTGTAGTTCAAATGAAAAAATTACCTGCCTTAAAGTGACAGGGCGGGCCGTGGACTGGATACACTACAAGAGAAATAAATTTATCAGGTAAGCATAAATTATGTTTTCTCTTGTTAAGTGTATCCAGTCCACGGATCATCCATTACTTATGGAATACCAATACCAAAGCTAAAGTACACGGATGATGGGAGGGACAAGGCAGGTACTTAAACGGAAGTTACCACTGCCTGTAAAAAACCCTTTCTCCCAAAAATAGCCTCCGAAGAAGCAAGGTATCAAATTTGTTAAATTTGAAAAGTATGAAGCGCAGACCAAGACTCCGTCTTGTAAATCTGTTCAACAGAAGCCACATTTAAAAAAGGCCCAAGTGAAAACCACAGCTCTAGTAGAATGAGCTGTAATCCCTTCAGGAGGCTGCTGTCCAGCAGTCTCATAAGCTAAATGAATTATGCTTTTTAACCAAAAAGACAGAGAGGCTGCTGAAGTCTTTTGACCTCTCCTCTGTCCAGAATAGACAACAAACAAGGTGAACGTTTGATGAAAACTGTAGTAGCTTGTAAGTAAAACTTTAAAGCACAAACCACGTCCAATATTGTGTAATAGACGTTCCTTCTTTGAGGAAGGATTAGGATACAAGCATGGAACAACTATCTCTTGAGTGATGTACTTGTTAGATACCACCTTAGGAAAAACCCAGGTTGGTACGCAGGACTACCTTATCCGTACGAAGGACCAGATAAGGAGAATCACATTGTAACACAGATAACTTGGAGACTCTACGAGTCGAGGAATTAGCTACCCAAAAGGAACTTTCCAAGATAAAGATTGATATCTATGGAACAAAAAAGGTTCAAACGGAACTTCTTGAAGAACCTTAAGAATCAGGTTTAAGCTCCATGGCGGAGCAACAGTTTTAAACACAGGCTTGGATCTAACCAAAGCCTGACCAAATGCCTGAACGTCTAGAATACCTGCCAGACGCTTGTGCAAAAAAATAGACAGAGTAAAAATCTGTCCCCTTTTAAGGAATTAGCTGACAACCCTTTTCTCAAAAACATCTTGGAGAAAAGATAATATCCTGGGAATCCAGACTTTACTCCATGAGTAACCCTTGGATTCATAACAATCAGATATTTACACCATATCTATGTTCAATTTTCCTAGAGACAGGCTTTCATGTCTGTATTAAGGTATCAATGACTGACTCGGAGAAGCCATGCTTTGATAACATCAAGCGTTCAGTCTCCAGGCAGTCCATCTCAGATTGATTCTATTTAGATGGTTGAAAGGACCCTGAGGTAGAGGGACCTGTCTCTGAAGCAGAGACCGTGATGGAAAGGATGACATGTCCACCAGATCTGCATACCAGGTCCTGCGTGGCTACGCAGGCGCTGTCAAAAACACCAAAGCCCTCTCCTGCTTGGTCTTGACCTCCGGAGGAAATCCCACTCCCCCGGAAGAAAAGTCTGACGACTTAGAAAATCCACCTCCCAGTTCTCAACACCTGGGATATGGATAGCTGATAGACAAGAGTGAGTCTCTGTCCAGTAAATTATTGTAAGACTTCTAACATCGCTAGGGAACTTCTGTTCCCCCTTGATGGCTGATGTAAGCCACAGTCGTGTATATTGTCCGACTGAGTATGATGTACCTCAGAGTTGCTAACTGAGGCCAAGTCTGAAGAGCATGGAATATCACTCCCAGTTCCAGAATATTTATTAGAAGGAGGGTCTCCTCCTAAGTCCACTATCCCTGAGCCTTCAGGGAGTTCCAGACTGCATCCCAACCTAAAAGGCTGGCATCTATTGTAACAATTGTCCCATCTGACCTGCGGAAGGTCATACCCTTGGACAGATGGACCCGACATAGTCACCAGAGAAGAGAATCTCTGGTCTCTTGGTCCAGGTTTAACAGGGGGACAAATCTGTGTAATCCCCGTTCCTCTGACTGAGCATGCATAGTTGCAGCGGTCTGAAATGTAGACGTGCAAACGGTACTATGTCCCTTGCCGCTACCATTAAGCCGATTTCATTCATGTACTGAGCCACCGAAGGGCGCGGATGGGATGAAAAAAACACGGCAGAAATTTAGAAACTTTGACAACCTGGACTCCGTCAGGTAAATTTTCATTTCTACAGAATCTATCAGAGTCCCTAGGAGGGAAACCCTTGAGATTGGGGATAGAGAACTCTTTCCTTGTTCACTTTCCCCCCATGTGATCTCAGAAATGCCAGTACTACGTCCGTATGAGACTGGGCAATTTGGATGTTTGACGCCTGTATCAGGATGTCGTCTAAATAAGGGGCCACTTCTATGCCCCGCGGTCTAAGGACCGCCAAAGCGACCCCAGAACCTCCATAAAGATTCTTGGGGCTGTAGATATCCCAAAGGAAAGAGCTACAAACTGGTAATGCCTGTCTAGAAAGGCAAACCTGAAAAACGATGGTGATCTTTATGCATCACAATGTGAGGATAAGCATCCTTCAAATCCATTGTAGTCCTCTATTGACTCTCCTGGATCATAGTTAAGATGGTACGAATAGTTTCCATCTTAAATGACGGAATTCTGAGGAATTTGTTTAAGATCTTTAGATCCAAAATAGGTCTGAAGGTTCCCTCTCCTTGGGAACCACAAACAGATTTGAGTAAAAACTCTGTCCCTGTTCCTCTCTTGGAACTGGATGGATCTCGTACACAATGTAAGAATGCCTCCTTCTTTATCTGGTTTGCAGATAATTGTGAAAGGCGAAATCTCCCCTTTTTTTGGGGGGGAATCTTTGAAATCCAGAAGATATCTCTGGGATATAAATTCCAATGCCTAGGGATCCTGGGTATCTCTTGCCCACGCCTGGGCAAAGAATGAAAGTCTGCCCCCTATAGGATCCGTTACCGGATAGGGGTCTGTTCCTTCATGCTGCCTTAGAGGCAGCAGCAGGCTCCTTGGCCTGCTTATCTTTGTTCCAGGTCCGATTGTCTCCAGACCGCCTTGGACTGAACAAAAATTCCCTCTTGTTTTGCCTTAGAGGAAGAGGATGCCACACCTGCCCTGAAGTTTTTAAAAGGTACGAAAATTAGACTTTTTTTTTTTTTTTTTTTTGCCCTTGATTTAGACCTATCCTGAGGAAGGGCATGACCTTTTCCTCCAGTGATATAAGCAATAATCTCCTTCAAACCAGGCCCGAATAGGGTCTGCCCCTTGAAGGGAAGTTAAGTAGCTTATTTATTAAAGTCACGACAGCTGACCATGATATAAGCCATAGCGCTCTGCGCGCCAGTATAGTAAAAAACAGAATTCTTAGCCGTTAGTCTAGTCAAATGAACAAGGCATCAGAAAACAAAGGAATTGGCTAGCATAAGCTTGTCAAATATATTCATCCAATGGAGTCGCTTAACTGTAAAGCCTCATCAAGAGACTCAACCCAGAACGCCGCAGCAGCAGTGACAGAAGCAATGTATGCAAGGGGCTGCAGGATAAAACCCTGTTGAATAAACATTTTTTATCCATTGGATCTAAAAAGCACAACTGTCCTCGTCAGAGGTAGTGGTACGCTTAGCTAGAGTAGAAACTCTTCTCTCCACCTTAGGAACTGTCTGCCAGAAGTCCCGTGTGGTGGTAACTATTAGAAAACATTCTTCTAAAAAATAGGAAGGGAAGAGAACGGCACACCTGGTCTATCCCATTCCTTATTTAAAAAAAAAAAAAATGTAGTAAACCTCTTTAGGTATTGGAAAAACATCAGTACACACCGGCACTGCATATTATTTATCCAGTCTACACAATTTCTCTGGCCCTGCGATTGTACACATTCATTCAGAGCAGCCAAAGCCTCCCTGAGCAACAAGTGGAGGTTCTCAAGCATAAATTTTAAATGTAGAAATATCAGAATCAGGTTAAATCATCTTCCCTGAGTCAAAAAAAAAAAAAAAAAATCACCCACAGACTAAGCATATTGTGAGTTAGTATCATACATGGTTCTTAAAGCGTCTGTATGCTCTGTATCTACCCCCAGAGCTAACTGCTTTCCTTTAATTTCAGGTAGTCTGACTAATACTGCTGCCAGAATATTATTCACCACCTTTGCCATGTCTTGTAAAATAAACGCTATGGGCGCCCTTGATGTACTTGGCGCCATTTGAGCGTGAGTCCCTGAAGCGGGAGTCGAAGGGTCTGACACGTGGGGAGAGTTAGTCGGCATAACTTTCCCCTCGACAGAATCCCCTGGTAAAGAAACGCTATGGGTGCCCTTGATGTACTTGGCGCCATTTGAGCGTGAGTCCCTAAAGCGGGAGTCAAAAGGTCTGACACGTGGGGAGAGTTAGTCGGCATAACTACCCCCACGACAGAATCCTCTGGTGATAATGTTTTTAAAGGCAAAAAATGATCTTTATTGTTTAACATGAAATCAGTACATCTGGTACACATTCTAAGATGGGGTTCCACCATGGCTTTAAAACATAATGAACACAGAGCTTCCTCTATGTCAGACATGTTAGAACAGACTAATAATGAGACTAGTAAGCTTGGAAAACACTTTAAATCAAGTTAACAAGCAAATATATAAAACGTTACTGTGCCTTTAAGAGAAACAAATTTTGCCAAAATTTGAAATAACAGTGAAAAAAAGGCAGTTAAACTAACAAAATTTTTACAGTGTATGTAACAAGTTAGCAGAGCATTGCACCCACTTGCAAATGGATGATTAACCCCTTAATACAAAAAACAGATTAACAAAACGAAAAATATGTTTTAAACAGTCATAACAGCTCCTACTTTTGAAGCCCTTTTGAGCCCTTCAGAGATGTCCTATAGCATGCAGGGGACTGCTGAGGGAAGCTGAATGTCACTGTTTGTAATTTTAACTGCACCAACTGTAACTTTTATACTATAACAGTGGAAATTGTTTCTATGCAAAATTTAAGCCAGCCATGTGGAAAAAACTTAGGCCCCAATAAGTTTTATCACCAAACATATGTTAAAAACGATTAAACATGCCAGCAAACGTTTTAAAACACATTTTTACAAGAGTATGTATCTCTATTAATAAGCCTGATACCAGTCGCTATCGCTGCATTTAAGGCTTTACTTACATTACTTCGGTATCAGCAGTATTTTCTTAGTCAATTCCATTCCTAGAAAAATATTTTACTGCACATACCTTATCTGCAGGAAAACCTGCACGCCATTCCCCCTCTGAAGTACCTCACTCCTCAGAATGTGTGAGAACAGCAAATGGATCTTAGTTACGTCTGCTAAGATCATAGAAAAACGCAGGCAGATTCTTCTTCCAAATACTGCCTGAGATAAAAAGCACACTCCGGTGCCATTTAAAAATAACAAACTTTTGATTGAAGAATAAACTAAGTAGAAAGCACCACAGACTCTCACAACCTCCTATCTATGTTGAGGCTTGCAAGAGAATGACTGAATATGGCAGTTAGGGGAGGAGCTATATAGCAGCTTTGCTGTGGGTGGACTCTTGCAGCTTCCTGTTGGGAAGGAGAATATATTCCATAAGTAATGGATGATCCGTGGACTGGATACACTTAACAAGAGAAATGATTTTTCCCGTAATCTGTTTCCAATTACTTTTTATACCAGCTGCAGAGTATAAAATGTATGAGATTTGCTTTTTTAAGGTTTATTTGTGTATATGAATTAGCTGATTTTGTATTTTGAGGCCACAACCTAATAAAATGGCTTGAGCTTGTAGATATAATCTGATCTCATTACTTTATCACATTGTGTACATATACCTGCTTCTTTATTTTATATCTGTCCATAAACCAATCCCCAATACTTAGAGAGAACAATGGAAAATTAACATTTTATTACCTTATCTCTTCTATAACCCACTGGGAGTGTAATTTCTTCTACTGGCTGTGTTAAGGCCAAAAACTTTCAAGATAGTTGGGGATACCACAGGCTAAATCAATTATTTCAAATGTCAATATAAGGGTAATGGAAATACTTAAACAATTTAATACACTCCAGCAGGTAAAGTGAATCATTGGGAACAAATTAAAGTGGAGAAAACTTTTGAGTAAACTGTCCCTTTAAGGCTTGGAGTAAACAGACAAACTGAAAAGTATATTATCTAATTTTTAAAAATGGAGCTAAAAAAATATGAGGTAATCAGAAGCACAATACCTATTATTCAATCTATTCTTAAAACACTCACATGCTTGAAATGCCCAAAAAAGTACTGTGCATAAGAAAGAAAACTATTTAATAAACAAGTTAAAAGGTAACTTTGAGCTCTTTAAATTGATTTTAAACTATAAAGGAAGTGCATGTACAACAGATTCCTTACTGGCTGATAAGGAGTACTCCAATAGTTCTACTAGTAAATATTGACACATTCAATAGGTATAAAAACAAAACTTTTTTTCCACCACATGAACATCCATTTTTTTTTTCTTTTTAGGACAAACCGTGATACATTTTAAAATGCCTTCTTTTATATGCACAAAAAATGAAGTTGATCACACAGCTTTGATTCTAACACCAGATCTAATGAAAAGGGAAAAAAAGGAAAACAGCAGCCCTGGAAGAAAGTTTTTACCCTGTAATTGCTAGTAAAAGCTGCTACAGTTACATTGGCACAGCATCTAGGTAGCACAATAAAAGGGCTAGAGGATTTCAGAGGTGAGTCTTTACAATTCCTCACCATTTTATAAACTGTGTTTAAGCATCATAAAAGCATGTGAGGCTGGTAGAATAGATGGAAGAAAAACCATTACATTCTTGACAATGACCAGTAACAAACATAGCTAAGTGGTTCACCTGAAAAAGTCCAAAACTGCTCTAAATTTTAAAATGTGCCAGCATATTCAAACTAGCAGAAGCTTTTACTGGAAATTCTCTACACCAAATAAGCCTATTAAATAACTGTATTACAAACAAGCAGAATTCTATGCAATTTAAAAACTGGGATACACCTTAAATGGATGTTCTGCCTTCAATGATGTCAGTGAACACAAGGTCAATAAGATATACTGCTGCTGTGGACAACAGATACAGTATGAGTACTGTAGTCTGGGTTCCAATAAGCTGCTCATGGAAATGTTCAGCAAGGTAAATGCAGTTATCCTGCTGTGATGGAACCTCATTAGAGACTGAGGGATAGATGCCCTCTTGTATCAAGGAGGTAACATTTCTTACACAGCTTTTATAAACTTTGTTGTCAAGGGCTGTTCTTGAATTCTGGGGCCAGTGCCCCTTTGTTGCCCAGCCTAGTTCCTCTGAATTACCAGTTAGAGTTCTCCCACCCATCCTCTGTAGTAGGTGCCTGCCCCTTTCCTCCTTTCTTTTTTGACCCATCTGCACTTTCCCAGTGACTGTCCCAGTTCTCCCAACTGTCACTGTTGCTGTTTTTGTTAGTGGAGGTGGTTCCAGACCCCCACACTTCCCAGCTGTCAGAACTCTTTCTTCCTGTGGAGTTTTCAGGGAACGTCCAACTGTCCCCACTGGGTGATTTTGAGGGTTTCTTGATTTCCTCTGAGCTGCCAAACGTCTCCCAGAAGGACTTGCCTGGGGTAGTGTTTTGGTAACCATCACCGTTACCACTCTGCTGGTATCCTTCACCTGAAGTGGAGCTGTATGTAACAGAGGAGGAGTAAAGCAAAGAAAAGAGAAAAGGGAGACAAGGAAGCAGGAAAAAAAAGATTGCACAATGTTTAGAAAGAAAAAAAAAAAAAAAAAAAAAAAAAAAAGAGGGAAGAGGTCATAGAAAAGCAAAGCAAAGTGGATATGAAAGAGAGAGATCTATCATTTTAATCTGTGATACAAAGTACACAATAAAGAGTGTATACCATGCTTTAAATGCAAACACACAAAACACCATGCAGCACATTTATTTAAATAGACCCATCTTGATAACTGGAGTTATCGGTGTGGATTGGAGGATCAAAAGTTATTGCCGGCCGGTGGGTTCGGAAATCAATAAAAATTCATAACTAAAAAACGGTTAATATATGAAGCGCTATTGCAATTACAAAAAGCACATATTTATAGTGATCTGGCTACTGGATGTCAATTGTTTTGTGGGTTTTGTGTACCTTTAAAGTTGTTGGCTGTGGGGTGTTAGAAAAAAAAGGCAATGAAAAGTGCCTTTACATTGCGATCTATGGGAACTGTGTGTTCCCTGTAAATATATATGTATATGCTTATATAAAACATAATTTATGTTTACTTACCTGATAAATTCATTTCTTTCATATTGGCAAGAGTCCATGAGCAAGTGACGTATGGGATATACAATCCTACCAGGAGGGGCAAAGTTTCCAAAACCTCAAAATGCCTATAAATACACCCCTCACCAAACTCACAATTCAGTTTAACGAATAGCCAAGTAGTGGGGTGATAAAGAAAGGAGTAAAAAGCATCAACAAAGGAATTTGGAAATAATTGTGCTTTATAAAAAAAAAATCATAACCACCATAAAAAAGGGGTGGGACTACAATTGTGTGATATAGTGAGCGCTGGGAAGCTTAAAAGGACTGTGAGGTATGGATATGTTAAAAATTGAATGTATTTATTACAGTTAATATACAATGAAAATACAATATAATACATACAAATTAAAAAGCTTCTAAAATTCTTCCTAAAATCTCTATGGATCCATGAGATATAAGTCTTAAGGATATAGTGTTACCTATATCTGTGGTGTTGGAACAAATATTACATTAGCTCCGACAACAGTCTAAGACCATAGTATTATGGTCTATAAAGTGCAGTTTAAGCACAGATATTTACAAACAGCAGATGTGATGTAAATGGACAAAGTTGGCGTAGTACAATGTCAATAATACAGATGTCAACAATACAGATGCAGTATAAAAGTATAAGTGATAGAAATACAATATAAATAAAAGTGTAGGAGCAATCCAATCCTATACTATAAAAGGCCAAGTGTGTTTGTCCGAAGCTGTCATGCGCAGTAGAGACAGCACGCGGACAAACACACTGGCCTAAGTCCCTACCTGTTCTGCCGACTGCGCCGAGCAAAAGTGGGCGTGACCGAGCGTGAAGGGGGCGGGGCCTAACGCGAAGGCCCGTGAAGGGGGCGGAGCCTAGCGTGAAGGCCCGTGAAGAGAGCTCAAACAGCTCAAGAGAGGGTGGAGGGATGTGGGGAGAGGGGGGGAGATGTGGAGTGAGGGTGGAGGGATGTGGGGAGAGGGGGGGAGATGTGGAGTGAGGGGGGAGATGTGGAGTGAGGGGGGAGATGTGGAGAGAGGGGAGAGATGTGGAGAGATGTGGGGAGATGTGGAGAGAGGGGGGAGATGTGGAGAGAGGGGGGAGATGTGGAGTGAGGGAGGGGGAGATGTGGAGTGAGGGAGGGGGAGATGTGGAGAGAGGGGGGAGATGTGGAGAGAGGGGGGAGATGTGGAGAAAGGGGAGAGATGTGGAGAGAGGGGGGAGATGTGGAGAGAGGGGGGGAGAGGGGGGGAGATGTGGAGAGAGGGGGGGAGATGTGGGGAGAGAGAGAGGGGGGAGAGAGAGGGGGAGAAAGAGGGGGGAGTTAAAGGGGGAGAGAGAGAGGGGAAAGAGAGAGGGGGGGAGAGGGAGAGAGGGAGACAGAGGGGGAGAGAGAGAGAGAGAGGAGAGAGAGAGGGGGCGAGGGGAGAGAGAGAGGGGAGAGAGATAGAGAGAGAGGAAAGACACAGAGAGGGGAGAGAGAGGGGGGAGAGAGAGAGAGGGGAGAGAGAGGGGGGAGAGAGAGAGGGGGGGAGAGATAGAGGGGCAAGAGAGAGAGAGGAGAGACAGAGGGGGAGAGAGAGAGAGAGAGAGAGGGGGGAGAAAGAGAGAGAGAAGAGAGAGAGAGGGGAGAGAGAGAGAGGGGAGAGAGAGAGAGGGGGGGAGAGAGAGAGGGGGGGAGAGAGAGAGGGGGGGAGAGAGAGAGGGGGGGAGAGAGAGAGGGGGGAGAGAGAGAGAGAGAGAGGGGGGAGAGAGAGAGAGAGAGAGAGAGAGAGAGGGGGAGAGAGAGAGAGAGAGGGAGAGAGAAAGAGAGGGGGAGAGAGAGAGAGAGAGGGGGGAGAGAGAGGAGAGGGGGGGGGAGAGAGGGAGGGAGAGAGGGTAGGGAGAGAGGGGGAGAGAGAGAGAGGGGAGATAGAGAGAGAGAGAGAGGTGAGAGAGAGAGGGGAGAGAGAGAGGGGGGGACACACATAGC